>NC_092876.1:53250361-53550361 GCF_028372415.1 Notamacropus eugenii
TGTTCATTGCTCTGTATGAATGCTCGTCCCCAGTCTGCCCTTGTTTTTTCTCTGATCCTCTCTGGATATATCACTTATTACTAGTTCAGTCCTTCTTTCATGTATGGAGTCTGGGTTTGCTTTCTCACTCCTTCTGCCCCATCTTTTCCTGTCCTCCTTCTCTCCTTCCCACTTGGGTGGGAGTAGAATCAGTCTGGTCCCAGTTTTGCACAGGAACAAAGATTAAGAACTGGAAAGGATCAGACTGTCTTTTTCGGATCCTAGATCAATGGCTTGGAAGGGATGTTGAAGATTATCTAGTCAATCCTCTCAATTTACCTTGAGGAGGTAAAGGAACTTGTCTTATGTCATACAGGAAATGGGTAGCAGAGCTAGTGAACCCAGGTCCCCTTGGACTCCAAATCCAGCACTAGTTCAGTGACCAGTAATGAGGGTGACATAAAACACTCCATCTAGGCTTGATTTTCCTCTTGCTTCCTTACAGTACAAGTACAAGAGTTTACCTCCTCAATGTGCTTCTCCCCTTGGAAGTTCCAGAAATTTGAAATATCTCACTGACTGGATCCAGACTAATTTGCTGTTTTTAGATGTAACCCAAGAAGCATGACAACCTTTTTTAGTGACAAAGTATTTCTCCTGTGGCATTATCTATCTTTATTCAATGTTATTGTTTTCAGTTGTTTCAGCTGAGTCCAAGTCTTCAGACCCCTTTTTGGAATTTTCTTGGCAGAGATGCTGGTTTGCTATTTCCTTCTCTAGCTCATTTTACAGAAGAGGAAACTGAGGCAAACAGGGTTAAATGACTTGCCTAGGGTCACACAGCTATCTGAGGCTGGATTTGAACTTAAGTCTTCCTGACTCTAGGCCAGAACTCTATCCACTTCTGACAGCCTTAGAACATAGAATGTCGGAGCTCAGAGGGGTCTTAGGACACAGGATATCAGAGTTGGGAGGGCCCTTAGAACACAGAATGTCAGAGCTGGGAGAACCTTAGCATATAGAGTTCAGAGATATTAGAGGCCTTAGAACACAGATCTAGAACTTGAAACCCCTCGTGGGTCATCTTGTTCAACCCCTTCATTTGATAGAAAACAAATTGGTGCCCCCCGAATTTAAGGATGATTTTAATGTGTTTGAAAGGCATTTAATTTCTGATTGCAGATATCCAGGTGGGAAAGTAAAGAAAACACAACAAAACAAAACAAAACAACTTCCCCAAACTGGTTAGAATTCTTTAATTTTATTTCCTCAGCTAGCCTGTCTATAACTGGTCTGGTGCAGGGCTGTCTCCAGGAAAATTGTAACTGATAAATTAATAAAATGTGAAGAATTCCTTGTAGCACCCTCACCTGCCATTCCCAGGCCTCATCTGGGCTGCTGTAACATTCCGACCCAGCTCACTTCTACCTCCCTTTTTTTGGTACCCTGATCTGTACAGTTGTAGGTGACCAGACCGCCTCCACAAATTCTGTTTCCCCTTGTCAGGGCATCAGGCAAACCCAGGTCTGCCAAGTTCCATTAGAAAAACCCGAGTCGCCTTGCAGAGGCCACACCCACACCCACACCCACACCCACACCCACACCCACACCCACACAAGCTACAATTATTCAACTTCTGTATATTTCACAGAAGACCAAGTGGAAAATAAAAAAATAAATAAAATTAACATTCAAATGAACTTTGATTACACTTGAGAAGTTGTTATTCACACTACTAAGTGTTAGACTTAAAAGAAAATGCATTTCTATTCAAATTCCCCATTACACCCGTGCTTTGCAGGAGTAATTAGCGTAGGAGAAAACTCCTTTTTCCCCCCCAGGAATCTCTTTCCTTCTTGACACGCACACACACACACTCACACACACACACACAGACAGTTACACACTTTCTCTCTGTCTCACACACGTACACACATTCATTCTCTCTCACACATTCTCTCTCTCTCTCTCTCTCTCATACATATACATACATACACACCCATTTTCTCTCTCTCTCTCTCTCTCTTTCTCTCTCTCCCTCCCTCCCTCTCTCTCTCTCTCTCTCTCTCCCTCCCTCCCTCTCTCTCTCTCTCTCTGTCTCTCTCTCCCACACTCACACATGCACATTCTTACACATACCCACCCACTCATACCCTATGTTTCTCTCTGTCTTTCTTTCTTACACACTCATACATGCACATTCTCTCTCTCTCTCTCTCTCTCTCTCTCTCTCTCTCTCTCTCTCTCTCTCTCTCTCTCTCTCTCTCTCTCTCGTATCTATCTTTTTTCCCATTGCATAACCATTCAGAAGATCACTGGCTACATTCTGAATATCCCAGGATAGTGAAAGGAGCATCTGTTTCAAGCTAGAAGTGATACCCCCTCCCCACTCCAGACCAACTCCTTTACTTTATAGACAAGAAAACTGAGCCTTCAGGAGATTAATGGCTTTGTTCAAGTTTAGGAATTACAGACATTCATCCTGGAGAAGAGAAAACTGAGGCTGAACATCATAGCTGTCCTCAGGTATTCACTGACTAAGATGTACAGTACAGAGAGGGTTAGACTTGGAGACTCGGAGACTAGAGTTTGAATCCTGTACCAGTAAATCGCTTAATCACTTTGTTCCTCAGTTTCCTCAAATATAAAATGGGGATAATAATAGTACTACTTTGAAGGACTGAAGTGAGGATAAACATGCAAAGTGCTTTGCAGACTTTAAAGCATTGTATAAATGCTAGCTATTATTACATTTGAAGGCCTGTCACATGGAAAAGTGATTAGATTGTTTCTATTTGGAGGGTAATACTAGGAGGAATGAGTGGAAACTGCAGAGTCAAATTTAGGCTTGATGAAAGGGAAAAAAATAAAGCTTCCTAACAATAAGAGATGTCTAAAAGATAGAATGAGTTGCCTTGGGAGGTGGTCAATTCCTCCCCCAAAGAGGGGTGTGTGTGTTCATCCTTTGTTGCTGAAGAAGATCATGCCATCAGAGACTTGCATTTGACTTTATTTTGAGTGAGGGAGGGCTGTGCAGGTCACCAGCCTCACTTCTCCTCCAGTGCCATCTGAATCCAGTGACCAGATATTCATCAGGATGACTGGAGATGGCCCAGGATGAGGCAATTGGGGTTAAGTGACTTGGCCAAGGTCACACAGCTAGTGAGGGTCAAGTGTCTGAGGTGAGATTTGAAGTCAGGTTGTCCTGACTCCTGCACTGGTGCTCTATCCACTGCACCACCTAGCTATCCCCCAAAGAGTGGTATTCAAGCAAAGGCTGGGTGACCACTTGTCTCAATCAATCAATAAACATTTATTAAGCACCTACTATGTGCCAGGCACTCT
Source organism: Notamacropus eugenii (assembly GCF_028372415.1). NCBI lineage: Eukaryota > Metazoa > Chordata > Mammalia > Diprotodontia > Macropodidae > Notamacropus > Notamacropus eugenii. Next base: position 53,253,686 of record NC_092876.1, read on the forward strand.
ACCAAGTGCTGGGAATATAAAAAGTGGCAAAAGATCATCCCTGCCCTGAAGGAAGTTACAGTCTCATGGGGGAGAGTGGATACAACATGGAAACAAATACATATAAAGAAAGCTATCTAGGGGATAAACAGGAAATAATGAACAGACAGAAGACACTAGAATTTAGAAGAGTTAGGGAAAGCTTCTGGTAAAAGATGAGATTTTTAATTGGGACTTAAGGGAAGCCAGGGAGGTCAGTAGTTGGAGCAGAGGAGGGAGGGCATTGTCTGTGATGTTGTAAGAGGTCATTCCTCTACAGGTGTTTGTGAATTGCACTGGATAGTCAATGAGCTTCCTTCCAGTTCTGAAATTTTGTGGCTATGAAAGTATGTCTAAAGAAATAGTGGGGAATTGGCTTTTTTCCTGGAAATACAGTCTGTAAACTTTTCTTAAACTTCTGCTCAGCCTCCAAGTTTGTGAGTGACAGAGGTTATATGGACTGTTACCCCAATCACTGGTTTGTAGGATCAGATCTACATTAAAGAGAAGAGCCCTCTCCCTGTGATGATATCCCATTCAAGGTGTAGGGTGCTCAGGGAAGACAAGAACCTCTGGTGTGAGGGCTGGCTGCTTTCCACCTTTGGTCTCCACCTGGTTCACTCATCTCTGAGCTATGGCTCCCAGAAGCTAGTATGCATAGCAACCATACCCTGATAAATAATTTTGGTAGATGGGCTAAATCATGCTCAAAGAATATAGAGGAGCATGGATGTTCCTCTTGGAATATAGTGAAAGGACAAGTGAAAGTCCCCAAAGAGATAGTTTACGAAACTCACTCACCAGGAGATCACCATGTTTCTTGCTTGGGATGTATAGATTAGTTTAAATTATTCATGGCAGTGTTTACTACAACAGGACATGAGCAAAGTGATAGAATTTTATTCTGTGTCAAGGAAGCTCTAGCTGAGAAGTACCCGGGGGGAAGAAAATAGTGTGAATCTGTTACGTTGCTTGTGTGTATGTGTGTTGGGATGGCAAAGAAGTAGGTTTTGGTGGGAGAAATGGAAGACGAGACGATTGAAAGTGACAAATTCCTCCCCCCGCTCCAGTATTTCTATTATGAAAAGGTCCACCATTGAGTAATCAGGTAAATGAACAGATCAGCTACTTTGTTCTCTCTCAGGTATGGCCAGATTCATCATTGCTATTCAGATTCTGGGATCAGGGACAAAAAGGTATTTGCCTTTGTATACTCAGGCTTAGTATAGTTCCAGGCATTGACTCTTAGTAAAAGGCCAGAATATAGACTGGCTTAAACATCTGGAGGAACCCAAATGTGACCCATAACCTTCCAGCTGCCTTTCCTAGAAGTGTAGGTGCCAGGGCTATGCCCATACTGCTGAGGAAGAGGAGAGGGAAGAAGTCAGATCTCCATAGCCAAGTTGTTCCAACATTCCCAGAGCTTTTCTTATAATTCATACATAGACTCTGATGCTTACAGAAGAGAGGTTGTTTGGCCAATGTCTACCAGTCCTGAAGGCAACACAAAGCCAACCCTTCTTTAGGGTGGATCTCTGATGTTTGTCTCTGCTGCGCAGCCCCACCTGTGTTCCTCCCCACAATGACAATCACTGCCAATTGATACCTGCTCTGAGCAGTTTGATTACATCATATTTATCCACAAGTGCCATTCATGTAGTGTCTCAAGTAGCCCTGTGGTATGGCTAACATCGTGTAAATCAATTCTGGAATTTGTTTTATCAATTGGAGGATAGCGCTATGCAGAACTGATGTGACCAGCACACCATTAACTCTCCCTATTGTGGCCTAGAGATTATATCAAATGGCACCATTGTAAATAAAACATTCCCAATCCAGGGACATCTTTCAGGATCGGGACCCAAGTGATACAGTAATGTCCAATGGCAAGGTCTTGGTGTTTGACCATCTTAATTAACATCAGTATTTAATTGACAGTTACTCTCTAGCAGACTTTCCTTCTTAATGATTCAGACAGGGGATTTATTTGGAGATTTGTTTTAAAATATTGTTTGGGGGAAAACAATTATTTTTCCTACTCCTCCTTACTCCTGCTACCCCACTTACAAAAACATGTAAATAACAACACCACACACACATACAATATACATGCACACATCATGAATAACTAGTCTTTTGAAAAGACATTTCATTCCTGATAATTGCTGAATTAAAGAGAATGATTGTTAGCAAAAACCTTTGGGTTTTTCTTAGGAAACACATCCCAAGCAATTTCCTCACTGATGCCTTTCTGGCCGTTCATTAGCTTCTGCTGAGTATTCAGCAGGGATTTCTTAACTACTTCCAGAAAGGTCTCTCTTTCAGACTCTTCAGCGATGGCATCCCCTAAAGTCACATAGGGGTAATCGTATAGTAGAGTGCAAAGAGCTCTGGGATGGACAAAGAAAAAGGGGCTGAACCTGGCTCTTCTGCTCTACTCCCCCCAAAAGACCTTTATTGAGCTGCTTCCTCAATCAATGCAAATGGTATTTTAGGAGGATAGTCAATGCAATTCAAATAATCCATCAATGTGAATTTATTAAGGGCCTGACTATTATGGGCCTGGGGACAACTGGGTGGCACAGCTGATAGAGCACAGATAGAGTCAGGAAGACTCCAAACACTTACTAACTGTGTGACCTTGGGCAAGTCACTTAATCCTGTTTGCCTCAGTTTCCTTATCTGTAAAATGAGTTGGAGAAGGAAATGGCAAACTATTTCAGTATTTTTGCCAAGAAAATCCTAAGTGGGGTCACAAAGAGTTGGGCATGATTGACGAACAACTGGATAATAACACTATGTACCAGATATTATGCTAGGCACTGGGGAAACAAACATGAAAAATGAAAAAAAAATCAGATCTGACATTCTTCTGGGAAAGGAGGCGTGGTGCATAATGAAAAATAACGAAGTACATGCAAATATCCTACTTCCTCCTTAATCAGTCAGGGATCTATAATTTCCTTGGTATGAAGACCTCTGTCACCACCATACACCCCTATGTGGTGTATTTTGACTTGTATCCTTACCCTGGTACATGTAAGCAGCATGTGTAAATGTTAATTCTTACATGTATAGGTATATATCTCTCTGATTCATTTAACGAGCACTTATTAATCACCTAAATATATGGTAGGCACTGTGCTAGATTTTCAGGGTAGAAAGCTAAAAACAAAATAGTGCCTGCTCTCAGACAGCTCATATTCTATTGGGGGGAAACAGAAACAGATGGATAATCACAAACTAATTACATACTAAATTATCTGAGGGGTGGTGAACAGTAGTGTGTTGGTGCATGAGCAAAGACATGTAGCACATCCTATTTACGTTGTCCCTGAACCTGGTACACCCCTCTGGAGGCTTCACATGCCAGATACACACCAGTAAGCTGGGAATTAAGGGCCAAGGACATAGAGAATCCTGTGTGACAACTTACAGAATGATGCCCACTATCTGCTTTTATGCCTCTGAGTAGCATTTCAATGAAGTTGCCTTTATTAATATTTTTAACACCTCTCTATCTTATTGAGGGTGTCTTAGATCATTAAAAAGAGTCATTTTAGAAATATGTATACAGATCAGTAAAAAACTGAATTGCTGTAGGTCTAGATTGGCTTCCTAGGACTTTTTGAATCACCAGGGAATTATTCCATTCTCAGTGCTTGGAAGATTCCCACTTCTCTGTCTTTACTATAATCCCCTGGAGGAGATAGCTCTCTTTGGAAATACCCTTGGGTTTGCTGCCCTGTCGGTATGAATGTACTAATCTCTTCAAGCCCAACTGCTTTGTCTAGCATTTGATATAGAGCCCCCAGTGCCCTTTGGGTGGGTAGGAGCAAATTGGATGCTTGGTGTCAATGCTGATGCCTCTCCATATGGGTCTGGGTCATACTCGGTAGTTATGATATAAGATTAATCCAATGTGGCTGTATAAAATACTTATTCCAATTAAGGGAAATCAATATTGCCTTTTCCTTCCAGTTCATGCAGGCTTTGTTTGCTTAGTGGTGCGATTGAAATGTGAAAAGTGGCTCTTTAAATGCCAGTGGTTAATTCTCATAGCTGTGTAGGGTTTTCCTTTCTTCTTCTTTTAAGAAGTTCTTAGATTTATAGCCCCTTTTCTCCAAAGAGCTCATAATATTAGCAGGTGGTGGCGGTCCATTTGCATTGGCAAATTATCTTCTGTCCTTTTTTCTCTTCCCAGCTCGATGTCTCTTGGTTGAGTAGCCGGCCTGCAAGTTTATACATTTGCCCATCGATTTATATGGCTAAGTGTGGTGTAATGTACTTTGTGGATTTCATTTGGGCATGTTATTAAGTCAATAAATACATAATTTAAAGTCTAATTTTACCCAGGTAGCTCTCTGAACTGGTTATGGTTTGTTATTCTCTGCTAGCTAACAATTATCTGTTCAATAATTCAAGGCTCGATCTTTTGAAAGGTCCAAAGCTGTGCTACATTGCTAGGAGCAGAGATAACCGTGGCAACAAAATTTTGAGTGGGGGTGAATAGATTGGCCCTTTAAGGCTACTTTTGAGGTTCCAGCTTGAACTGGAATGAATAATAACCTAGAAGACAGATCCCAGACCCAGAATGTCTTCAGTTTCACAGGGTCCTAGATGGAGCACTGGAAAGAATTTTAGAGCACATTACCTAACATGTTAAGCATTTAATAATTAATAAATTCTTATTGACTGATTGATTGATCATTCAATCTAGTCTAGCTCCCTCATTTTACAGACAGAGAAATTTCAAAGTCACACAGGTAGTGGAGCATTGATTCCAATCCGGGACCCCTGACTCCAAATCTGGCTTTCTTTTTCTACCTGCCACCTTTTTTCTTGCTCTGTCAAATGAGAAAGTTGAGTGGTCCTCTCTAAAATCTTTGTTAGTCCTAAAACCTACAATTTGTAAGATGATCTAGCCTAGTCCAATTCTTTTGTTTGAGCGAAGAGGAAAATGAGTCCTGAGAAAGGGAAGTGACTTGCTAGTCAATGTTAGCTGGGATCTGAGCACAGGTATTCAAGCACTAGATGTAGCCAGGGTGGCTGGTTGGCACCATAGCGCACAGAACGCTGGGCCAGAAATCAGGAAGTCTCATCTTCCTGGGTTCAAATCCAGCCTCAGACACTTACTAGCTGTATGATCCTGGGCAAGTCACTTAACCCTCTTTGCCTCAGTTTCCTCATCTGTAAGATGAGCTGAAGGAGGAAGTGGCAAACCACTCTAGCATTTTTGCCAGGAAAACCCCAAATAGGGTCATGGACAGTTGGACAAAACTGAAACAACTGGATAACATTATGGTCTAACTCTAAGATTTCATAGTTTTGGATTCAGAGTCCTTTGCACCCCACCACATTGTCCCATGGGAAGGAAAACCTCATTGTTACAGATTTAGATATAGAAGGGACCTTGGAAGTTATCACAGCATAGATTCGGAATTGAAAGAGATCTCAGAGGCCAACATGTCCTCATTTGACAGATGAGGAAATTGAGTCCTTCCCAACCTCAGAAATGAAGTGATTTACCCATGGTCACACAGGTCATAAGCATTAATGCTGGGATTTGAACTAAGGGACACTAATTCTCAGTCTAGACAAGGGGTGGGGAACCTGCAGCATCAAGGCCACATATAACCCTGTAAGTCCTCAAGTACAGCCCTTTGACTGAATCCAAACTTCACAGAACAAATCCCCTCAATGAAAGGATTTGTTCTGTAAAACTTGAACTCAGACTTTTAAAAGGTTACACCCAACGACCTAGGAGGCTACAGGTTCTGATCTGGACATTTCATACACACACTCTCCCACCAAAGGTGTATTGGTAAATGTTTATTAATTGTCTCTCCAAAAAAAAATGTATGTACTACACACTTTTAACACACTTTTAAGTTTAATTTTCACTTGCTGGTATAGCCTTTAACTATACACATACACACATATATGTACACAAATATATATATGTATATGTGTGTATTAGCCCATGTTATTTGATTAAATGAACACATCCTCATTAGTTTATGAGAATATAAGTTGAGGTCAGTACTTCTATGCAGGACGTTTGATTTGGGTTCCTCATTGACTGGGGAAGAAAAAAACAGTGATTGACAGCATGGTGATTGAGGTAGCTAAGCGGAGCAGTGGATAGAATATTAAGCTTTGAGTCAAGCAGACCTGAGTTCAAGTTCTGTTCTTAGCTACGTGTCCCTGGGCAACTCATATCCCTACTCTGGGTGCTTGTTTTCTCAACTGTAATTTGAGGGGGCATGGATTAGATGACCTCTAAAGCCCTTTCCATCTTCAGATTGATGATCTTATGAATGGGATATTCCACAAATGGCCCAAAGAGAAAGACTAGCTCTCTGTGATTTCTGGCCCTTTCTTCAAAATGCATCCTCCCAACCCTGTCACCCCTTTCCCCCACCCTCATTTCCCTCTGCTTCTTCGAGGGCCAGGAGACATTCATCTTTTCTGGGCCCCATTCTATGTCTGTGGCTTTAAGTGATGATAAACATCTCATGTATTCTACATGCTGTCCTATCTTCCCCGGGGGCTTCCCAGCTGCCTCATTACCCTAGTCCTTTCTTTGATTTCTCTCCATTTATATTCTCTTGTACATAGCTGTTGTCCCCAGGGGATTAAGGCTTGGTGTGAACAGTTCTTTTCAAAGCAGTGGGTAATGTTTATCCACAGCACACACATGGTATTCAAAGCGTGCCCCCATGCATGATGGGATGAGGTTTTATACACATTACCCCATCCTGAGCTTTCGGATTTTATTTTCTATTGCAGTTTGTATGGAATGATGGAGATAGTATGGGGCAATGCAGAATGCTGGGTATGGAACTGGATGACCTTCAAGAAGATAGTGACAGAGTGAGAAATGTACTGGACTTGGAGCTTGGGCGCCTGGGTTTGAATACGACTCTGCTGCTGGCTACATGTGTGACCCTGGGCAAGTGACTTACCTTCTCTGGGGCCTCATATTCCAAATATGATAAATTAGGGGTTGGAACACGTGACATCTGAGGCCCTCTCTACACCTATGCCCCAGATACAAATCCTATTTAGGATTTGTACCTATGTGACCTTGGGAAATTAGTTTAATTTCTGGGTCCTTGTTTTCTCACCAGTGAAACGATGGAGTTGGATTGGATGATATTGATATGGGTCCCTTCCTGTACTAAGTCTCAGATCCTGTGCTCTGGGTTGGAATTATTCTGCTGCTCATTACCTGTGTGAACGTGGACAGTGTTCTTTATGTTTCTAGGTTTCTTTGTCTTGCAGACGAGTAGGTTGGACTATATTCTAAATCTAAAGGTGGAAAGGATCTAATCCCATCCTTCCATTTATCCGATTAGGGAATTGAGACCTGGGCTTCAGTGGGCACCAGAGGGAGGGTTTGAAGCTGTGACATCTGACCCCAGAAGTCCCACAAGTCATAAGTAGCCTTAGTTTTCTATTACCTTTTTTACATGGTTTATTGATGCCTTTTGTTTTGCAAATTTCAGTCATTTTCCAGCACACCCTTTTCCCCTTTTGACCCTTCCTTGTGACAAAGAAAGGCATTGAGAAAAACAGATATGGCAATGTATGGGACAGAGCATGCAGTAGTCTGCTCCCCATAGTCCTCCACAGTTCTATGGAGGGGAACGAAAATGGTGTCCTGATCTGTTCTCTGGAACCAAAATGAATCTTTGAAATCAGGATGAGTAAGGTTGTCTTCTGGTGTTGTAGTGGTATTCTGGTTGTTCTCCCTGCCCAAAGTCTCTCTCCACTCCAATCTGTCCTCCACTCAGCCATCACTGATTTTCCTAAATCACAGGTCTGACCATGTCACCCCAATAATTAGATAAATTTCAGTGGCTCCCTATTTCCTCCAAGGCCAAATATAGAAGCTTCTGTCTGGTTTTTAAATCCTTTTATAACCTCACTCCCTCTTACCTTTCCAGTCCTCTTAGATCTTTGTTCTTACTCCAAGTATTCTGTGATCCAGTGACATTGACTTCCATGTTGTTCCTCCCAGAAGTGATGTGCCATAGTTCTACTCGGTGCATTTTCACCAACTGAATGTCCCCGTTACATGCTCTCTCTCATTTCATCCCTTCTTCTTGACATTCTTTGCGTCTTAGCTAACATTTCATGTTCTATGAAAACCTTTCCTAGTTTCCCTGTTATTCAAGTGCCTTCTCTGTTGGTTATATCCAGTTTATCTTGTCTATAGATTGTATGTTTCCTCCCCCCTCCCCCATTAGCATCTAAGCTCCCTTATAACAGTGGCTCTCTTTTTGCCAACATAGGCTTTTAAGTTTCCTCAACTGTAAAATGGGGATAATAATAACACCTACCTCCCAGGGCTGTTGTGAAGATCAAATGAGATGATGTTTGAAAAGCGCTTAGCACAGTGCCTGGCACACAGTAGGCATTTAAAAAATGATTGTTTACTTCTCTTCCCTTCTTAAAACATTGATCACCAGGTGATAATATTTTTCATTAAGTGACTCATGAAAACCATCTCTAGAAGGAATCAGGGTACAAAGGAAAGATTATTGAGTTCCCGTTAAAAGATTCAACTGCCATTTCCTACTTGTGTGACCTTGAGCAAGTCCTTTTGTCTCCCCAGTCCTCAGTTTCCCTATCTGTAAAATAAAGGGACTTTAGACTCAGTGGCCTAACTTTATATCTGTGAGCTTCTGATCTTCATAAGGAGTTCATGGGTGGGCAGTGTTTTGCATTGATGGAAGTATCAGCAGCGTTGGGATATTGAAGTGTTGAATTATACCAATAAATGCTAATCACTCAATGACAACTTGTTCTCTTAAGTAGGTTAAACATGGCCCCCACCATGTTATTTACTCCATGATTTTACTTTGCAAAAACCTTTCTTCCCAGATACTGCCAATATCAATAGCAGCTCAGCCATGTGAAATTACCCTCAATTTTATTCCATTTGATGAAAAAGTGTAGTTCAAATGTAAGGGCTCACCTTGGGTTTCTCCCTCATCCCCCCATTGGAATAAAGAATTTGATCTCTTACCTCATTCAAATTTCAAAAAGATATGACTTTTTTTTCTTACTAACTGCAGCCAGGATACTGACACCTAGCTTTGAGTGGACTTAATGTGTTTTTTTATTTGCTTTTTGTTTTTTGCATCCAGCATGAGGTAGACTCTGCAGGGGAAGCAAGGCTCAGCCAAGGCAGACACAGGTGTGTGCTGCAGTACCAGAGCCAAAGTGAACCCTCTTAAATCTTTCCACATGGATCTCTGAGTTTAACTAGGGTAGGGGAACCTGGGTTTTGCCCTAAGCCTGTGAAATTTAGAAGATGCAGAAATGAACAAATGTATTTTCCAGAAGTGATTTGCTAAAATAGGGAGCTACCAGGTGGAGTACATGCTTTGTTAATAGCACCTATCTGTGATCCCCTTTGGTAAATAACTCCCCCTTCCTGTTCATCTGTGATTGTCTTAATTGCTTCTCCCATTGCCTTTTCATCAGCAATTGCTACATTGATTGAAGGGTGCATTTTCCCTTACCTACTATGGGTGGCAAAATTGTTAGCTATTGCTCTGATCACAGTTATATAGAAGGTTGACTTTTTTCTCTTTGTAGCACTGTATTTCATTGTATAAGGGGCAGCTTGGTCCTTTTTACGCTGAGGAAGAATATGATATGATGTGGTTATTGAAAAGAGAATATCTGAGGGAGATAACAGGCCTGGGATTTAGCCTCTCCATGTTAGCTATGTAACCTTGAGCAAATCAGAAAGGTTTAGTGTGTTGAACACAAAGTCTGACAGGGATTATGAGCTCAGAGATGTGTATGTCTGAATGAATGAATGAATGAATGAATGAATGAATGAATGAATGAATGAGTGAATGAATGAATAAGTGAGTGAATGAATGAAAAAGTATTTAGTAAGTACTTATTATGTGCTCAATACCATGCTAAGTGCTAGAGATATAACTGCAAAAAACTTTTCTCGCTAACTTTAGGGGTAGCTGAAGAGCCTCAGATATACAGTTATCCCTTCTATATTATCACTTTCCCTAGAGCAGTTTATGTATACACACACACATACATATATACATATATGCGTAATATCTCACAAGTTGGCATAAGAAATTAAATGGGAATTTTGGGGGAGTTTTGCAGAAGCTACAGATGATACGTGAAGGCCAGTAGATGACAGAGAAAAAGTTTAGCTACACAATTTTTTCCTTATGATTAAATTTGTAGTAAAGGAACTGTGGTTCTATGCACTGGCTTAGAGATTCCAAGTGGGTTTATGGAAATCTCTTATGTGCTATCTCGCTCTGATCTCATAGTGATCTTTGAGTCTCCTGTTTATTGGATCTTGTGTCATTTACATTGCAAAGAAGGGGCCAAATTGTTTTAGATAGATTTTCCAGATCATGGGAGCTTTGGGCCTCTAGTCTTTGTGATATGGAAGGGATAACTGTAATATAGTGCCTGACCTCAAGAAGCTTATACTTTAATAGGAGATTCAACACATATAGAGGAATGGTAGCCAGGGAGTGGTGTTTTGGTTTTGGTTTGGAAAAAAAGAGAATGGTGAGTAGAACCACAGATTTACACCCACATCCCTTCCTTTTTATTTATTTTTTTAGCTGCAGGAGTATTGATTTGATTATAGGTATAGAACTAGAAAGGAGAGTAGAGGAGAAGTTACATGAGCATCAGCAAGGCAGCTGTTGATAAAATGGTAGGACAATAAAGCATGACCCACCACTGATATGGACATTTGAGTCAGGCCCTCCCAGGATGGGAGTTCTGGAACTGAAAAGGATAAGTCTTCCATGGCATGACTTCAGCTCCAGTTGGTGAGAAGATGTCTGTTTGGGGACCAGTCTAGTTAAATTTGGAGAGGGTTGTCACAAAGTTGGCTGCAGGGTGATGGGTTTGTATGCCTAGTAACTCAGAAGTCATATGCTAAGTGTCCAAAGGGGTTGCCTATTGTGCCAATGGGGGGAACACTCAACCTGATAAAGGCACAGGCCATTGAAGTCTTGAGATGTTCTTCTAGGGTTCTAATACTGTTCCTGATTCCCCCAGTTCTTTGTCAGAAGTGTCCCAAGGATAGCGCAGTTTGGAGTGGTTACCCTTCATTTTAAGGAGTCAATGGCCTCTTTAATGGGAGACAATAGGAGACAATGGGAGACAACAGGGCCTATGGAGCTGAGAGAGAAGAGCGGAACTGGCCTTCAAGAGAAGTCCCAATGAGGGGATCTATGAATGGAAATGGAATTTGTAATCTCCTTACAGCCAGTTCTACTGCATGTGGTCCTCATGAAACTCTTTCCCTGGAGCAGTTTTCACAGCTTTTAACACTGGGTCTGTTGGCACTGAAGTCTTCCTGACCCTGCTCCTACTCATTTGAGGTATGTCAACACTTTCTCCCAGGAGGGAAAGTATGACTTCCTCAGCCCAGTTATCTCCTTCATGAGGGAGCCCTGTAAGCAAATAAGATCTTTTACTATTGAAAACATTCTGCTATGGTTGTCTGACACATGGATAAGTGGATCTAGACAAAAATTCTTATACCATATGGTTTAGTAAAGGTGGCAAGAAAATGATTTGTCACTCTTGTCATTTCTTTAGAACGTAAGTTTGAGAAGAATCTTAGAACACAGAATGACAGAGCTGGAAGGACCCTTAGGACACAGGATGTCTGAGCTGGGAGGGTCCTTAGAACACAGAATACCAGAGCTAGGAGGGATTGAAAGAAGGAACTTATGTAACTGCTTAATTTTTATGGGGGAGAAAGAGAGAGAGAGAAAGAGAGAGAGAGAGACAGAGACAGAGAGAGAGAGAGAGAGAGACAGAGAGAGAGAGAGACAGAGAGAGAGACAGAGAGACAGAGAGAGAGACAGAGAGAGAGAAAGAGACAGAGAGAGAGAGAGAGACAGAGACAGAAAGAGAGAGAGAGAGAGTGAGAGAGACAGAGAGAGACAGAGAGAGACAGAGAGAGAGAGAGAGATGAGAAAGTGAGAATGAGAGAATGAGAATGATTTCAGGTCACCCAGTAAGTTCTGGAGCCCAGAGCAGAATCCAGAATTCCTAGTTCCTTCTCCAGGGTACCACTTTGCCTCCATTGTACTTTTACCATTTTAGTTTTGGATTAAAAAAGATTCTTTTTCATACTTTTTGTTTCATGTCTGAAGCTTCCAGAAAGTGTTTGCCTGGTATCTTTTGATTGTACTTCCCCTCCCACTCAAGCTAAAATATTCATAGGAGCGTAGATTTTGTGCTGAAAGGGACCTTGCAAACCTCTAGTTAAATCCTTCGATTTCCAGGAAGAACCTGAAACTCCAAGGGATTGGTGCTTTGTCACTGATCTCACAGGGAGCAGAGGACAGAGTCAAAATTTGGACCCAGCTCCTTTTACTTCAAATCCAGTTGTGTCTTCTTCATCACCTTTCCTCTATTGCCTATTCATCTTCCTTTCTGTAAAATAAAGTTTATAATATTCACCTTCTATCATTTCCAAGCCTAGGCTTGTGACATTGCTAGATCACAGCTGGCAGAAACTTGAGTCATCTGGTACATCCCTCTTATTTTACAGAGGAGGCAACTGAGGCTCAAAGAGGGAAGGCAACTTGCCCAAGGCTGTACAGGAAATAAGTAGCAAGGATTTGAATCCAGTTCCACAGTCTTCATGTCCAGAGCCCCTGTCACTGCTTTGTCTTGCCCATCAGATCCTAAACTATTAGAGTGGGAAGGGATCTTGACTTTCATCTAGTCCAGTGGCATCCATCTCAAATAGAAATGGGAGCCATTAAACAATGCATAAAGATTCCTGCCTATCCCCTATTGACTTAGAAAACTGTGTGTTAATATTATTTATGTTACAGTGTGTTTTTATTTATTTTGCTCAGTGTTTCCCAATTACATCTTAATCTGCTTTAGGCAGGACAAGAGAACATTGCTGGCCACATGCAGCCAGTGTTTGCCATTTCTGATGAAGGTTAGCCCACTCATCCAGAGGATGGAAACAAGTCCAGAGAAGGGAAGAAGCTTGCTGACAATCATATACAGAGAGTTTCTTATGTAGGAATTAAAAAGTTGGAACCAGAGGAATGGGAAGCCCCAAAGATCTGAAAAGATGTAATTATCGAAAACCATCAAGTTTATTTCAACTCATTTTACTATGAAAAAATGGCTATGTGTGTTGGGTCTGGGGTTCTGAAGCCATCCCTGAGGTTAAGGAGACAGGTTCTTACCTATTATCAGAGATACAGCTACAGTGAGGGATTATTATCACGCCAACATACCACTGAGTCTTTGACAATGAGGATTCCCTTCACCCAAGCACATTGTAACCAGCCTATAAAGCAATAGCCAAGCTTAAGAAAGGGAAATGATTTGACCAAGTCACATGGTTAGTCTATATATCATTGGAACATTTTGAACCCTGGTGTGGCTGACTCCAAAACTAGCCCACTGTTCACTATGTCTTTCTCTTCCATACCACACTGAACTAAGACCAGAAGTCTAACCTTCAGTTAATGAGGAGGCAGTAAATATTGCCAAAACACATAGAACACCCATTGAGAAGACACATAGACACCAGAGTTGGAAGGAACATTAAAGACCATCTAGTTTGACCTGTAATTGAATAATAATTCCTTCTACCACATTTTTATCCAACCTTCTCTTAAATATTTGAAGTGAGGGAGAACTCTTTATCTCTCAAGGCAGCGTATCCCACTTTTGGCAGATCTGATTGTTAGGAGGTTTTTCTTACATTGAACTCTGCCAATCCTAAGTGTTTTTTTTTTCCTGAAAGCAACCAAAATTGCTACAGAGCTCCAAAAGAGTATCTAGTCTATTATTAGTAGTAGTAGTATCCTACAAAGAAAGATAGAGGTTAAATAACTTAGGTCTCACAGCTAGCATCTGAAGCCAGATTTGGACTCTGGTCTTTCTGGCTCCAGGTCCTGCACTGTATCCACTATGCTACCGCACTGCTTTAGTTCACTTTAGTTCACTCTTTCTCCAGTTTACATCCTCCCTTATTTATCTCCTCTTTCTACCCTTATCTATGTGTCTATAATGGTGACAGGATACAACTTGGGGCTAGACACTTGGTGCTGTCCCTTGCTGTAGTTCTGAATTGTCTTATCTGTCTTAGCTTTGACACTGCCTCTGGCCAAGGTCCTGGCAATACATTACTTTTAGGAAATGAGATGGGAATTTGCTATGAAGCTAGTCACTTGCACAACTAGTCACGTTGACTGAATTTTTTCTTCTAGTTTATAGATATGACCTTGTCTTCACCCTAGCACTGATGCAGATCTTGAGGTCTGTTGATTGTCCATTGGGAGCCTAAAAAGGATACAGAGAATCCATATAGTTTAACTAGACCAATTTGCCCTGTTCTGCATAACTTTCAGGTTTTGACTCTGGTTTGTATTCTTGAATGCTGCCAAAGGGAACCTCTGCTTCCTGGTCCTTGATAATGAATAGTTTGCCCTGGTAACATCCTGCTGCGCCCACTGGTTTCCTTGAAAGGTGGATAACTGCCAAGGGAGTCTTTAGGCCAGACTATGACCATATGGAACTTGAGTCAGAGAAAAAGCAAATGCTTGTTTTTCATGTCCTGATTTAATAATTACCCAAAATGCCTTGTCTGTTCCAGTAAAAATATGTGATCATATTCTACATGGGACAAATCATCCTAAAACCCTTCCAAACCTTCTAAAATGCATTACTCAACTCAGCTGGACCCTAGCTCTTCTGGAGTCCAGAATGCTGACAACACTACTCCCTCTCTATCTCTTAATTAAAGGGGATTGTTTGGAATGCCAGGTGTCTACACCCTCCAAAGTAACTCTCTATTTAGCCAACCTCAGTGCTGGGTCAGTCCATATCATTTGCTATGTGAGGGTTAGTGGGAGGTGATTTTTGAAGTGAAATTGAACTACTTATAGCATACAGCCTGTTGTTGATATTAACATCTGAAATCATTTCAAGGCCTGTGATATTTCAGCAATACAGTGAGAGAAGAAATACAGAAAGTGGTGGATCCAGGAGGAATGCTATCCACATGGAATAGGGTGAGGGACTTGGCCCATGGAGTAAGCATGTTAACTCTGCCTCTCCTTCTGGAAAGCCCATTATACCCCCACAGGGTTATCCAAATGGCCTGACAAGAAACAACACAGGTCCAGGCCAAACATTCTTTCCCCGTGTTTTTCCAGTAAACATGGAGATGCATGTTTCAACAGTCACCAGTTGGTGTCCTGGGTTTTAACAAGAAAAAGAAAGCAATTTGGCCCAAAACAGATTACATAGCTAGACCAAAGAGTCCCAGCAAGGTCAGACAGAGCTGGTGGTGAGGAGAGAACACCCTTTTAATTTATGCCTAGGGAAGACCTGAGGCAAAACTATGATGTAGGTGAAATTTTCCTACCCTACCTTTCCTTAACTCCCTCTGTCCTTTCACCTTCTGGTAGCCCCTCATCTCTGATTTCTACTTACTCAATGCTCTTTTTCTTAACTGTGTGCTCAAAGCCTCTTATAACACACCCTGTCCTTGCCTAAAAATATCACATATTTAAATTTTACTTCCACCCAAACTCCTTGACTCAGTGACATCAAACTTGTCCATGTGTTAGAATGAAAGCATGCTGAATGAATGTGCACTGAAGTGTTACTGATTTCTTAAATATTTGCATTGTGCCAGGCAATGTGCTGGGTGCTGAATGTATACAAAGACAAAAATGAAGACTTTTCCTGCCCCTAGGGAGCTTGAATTCTATCAGGGTAGACAACATATACATGGATGGGATGTTCCCAAACTCTTATTTTTGAAATTTTAAACTTTAACAGCTTCCACCCTGTCTAAGCACATACAAAACAGAGATGAGGTGATTTTTGGAGATGATCCTGGGCAGTTGAGGGGAGGAATGGGGGGGATCAGGAAAAGTCTCATTCAGTAGACTGCACTTGAGATGAACTCAGAAGGAAACTAGAGATTCTAAGAGATTGGGATGAAGAATGGGGGACAGATAGCACTAAGGGTCAGAGGTGGGAGGTGGAGCGTTCTATGTGAAGGACAGAAGGAATGCTATTTAATTAGACTATACTGTTTGTAAAGGGGAGTATTGTATAATATGACTGGAAATGTAGATTGGAGTCCAATGGTGAAAATTTTAAAATACCAAACAGCTGAATTTGCATTTGATCCTAGAGGTGATAGGGAGCCATTTGAATTTGTCAAGGATGGCAGTGAGATTTTCAGACACGTGCTTTAGGACAGTTTTTTGGTGACTGAAATTAACACTTTTCTTTTATTTACATCTTTAAAATGCATGCTTTACAAATCCAAATTAATTTTTTCTAACTGGTAGGATTTCTGGCAGCATGATAGAAATATTTAGGGGACAGAGGAAAGCATTTCTCAAGCCCCATTTTATTTGTAGAGTCCCAGAATCTAAGAGGCCTCAGGGGAGCTCAATATTTGTCAGCCTCACTTGTTCCTCAATGAGAATCTCCTCTACAGGGTTCCATCTCCAGTTGTCCTGATCTATATCTTTCTACTCAACCGAGATGACTCTGGAGGAGAAAGTGAGGCTGGTGATTTTGCACAGCCCTCCCTCATTTAAATCCAATTCATTTGCAAGTTTGGGCATCATCTTCCTGATGTCACGGTCCTCTTCAAGAATGAAGGACAACAATCTCCTCTATAGTACTTCTCCTCTACAATACTTCTGACAAGTGGTGATCCAACCTCCTCTGGAAGACATTTGGTGAGGTCTTGAACCAATCCACCCTCCTTTTTCATTGCTTCCCTCTTTTCTTCTGTGTCATAGAATCTTTAGCTTCCTCCAAAGCTATCTAAGATATCACATAATACATGAGCTCTTGCCAGATGCTCCCAGTTAAGGCTCTTCTCCCACTGGAATAACTTGGTATTAACTTCACCTTGTATGTGCTGCATCCCAATGATAGAACATAAGCCCCTTGAAAGTAAGAACTGTTTCATTTCTTTTTACCTTTACAATCTAGTCCTGTGAAGCCAATAAGCACTTATTAGGCACCTACTATGTGTAGGAACTGTGCTAAGCACTGGGAATGCAAAGAAAGGCAAAAAACCCCAACAACCCAGTCCCTGCCCTCAGCAAGGTCACTGTCTAATGGTGAAAGCAACATGCAAACAACTGTACAAGCAAACGATATGCTAGATAAATTGGAGATAATTTTAGAGGGAAGGCACTAGGATTAAGGAGGATTATGGGGGTCTTCTTGAACAAATGGGTTAATCTGAGATTTGAAAGAAGCCAGGGTAGCCAGTGGTAACACGATAGGTGCTTAACAAATACAGAACTATTTAATTGAGTTCAATTGTCTTTATTGACAATAACCATATGTCAAGGTTAAATCACCTTCCTGAAATCTCCTCCTATAAAGTAGTACTTGGAGTAGAGAAGGTATTTGATAAATGCTTGCTGATCAGCTGAGTGCTCCTAATTGATTGGCTGCCTTTGAGGCCAACTAGCAAGTCCTCAAAGACTTGAAGACAAGTTATCATGAACCCTCAGGTCTTCTCAAGGCTAAGCTCCATCTCCTTCAATCAGTTTTCATGATAGTGTGCTCCCCTCTCCCCACCCTAGTCATCTCTTATGTCAATGGGGCACCTGAAATAAGGACAGAAATGGACATCATTCTGCAGAGATACTCTTCCTTCAAGTACCCAAGCCTAGCTTAGATTTTCCAACAGTGTCAGCTGTCCCTCAGTGGTAGATCCTCTACTGCTGTTCCTCAATTGGCAACATACTGACTTCCTTATTTCTTCATTTTTGTCTGCTACTGCCTTCTTCTCTCTACTGCCTTCTGAGGTGTAAATTATAGGGTCGAGGGATTATCATTAGGGATTTTTCTACCCAGCACCATTTGGAGTCAAGCTTGATTTCCTAACTTGAGTGGAACCTTTGGATCAATCATACTATTTCCCAGGGACTTAATTTAGACCTTAAAATCAACTCAGAATGAGAGTGAGTTAGATAACAGCCCAAGCTAGCAATTTGGGGCCCATTCATTTTGCTGCTTCCCATTTTCTATAGATCTTTTCCTGGCCTTGTTCTCTTTCAACAAGACACCTCTTTTTATTATAGAAAGATATAATTCAAGTTAATTCTTTCCCTATGCAAATTCCTTGCTCTATACAAACCTGAATTTATCAAAATTAGAAACTTGTTTTGGCATTGAACAATTCAGAAATTATGTTAGACCTTGAAGATCAGTAAAATTATACATCATATATGTATATTATTTCTCTCTCCATATATATGTATATACACACATCTATATATGGATGTGTGTGTATATATATATATACATGTACATACATACATATACACACATACATACATACACACACTCTTATCTGTCAATATCCTTCCTAAAATGTGACATTCAAAACTCAATAGAATCCTCCAGAGATGAACTATTCTTGTATGTGTATGTATGTGTGTGTGTGTGTGTGTATGTGTGTGTGAGATGTTTCTACCACAGGGAGCTATCCTTAGTATCTACATAAAAGTTATATTTAAGGGCATCTATGCCTGGGAGAAACATAGACCAGGCACAGATATCAATGGGCAGTTGGGGAAACTTAGACCCAGACAGGGGAAGGAACTTACTTGAGATCACACAACTGTGAAGTGGTAGAAGTGGGATTTGTCATGAGGTCCTCTGTCTTCAAGCCCAGCTCTCTTTATGCTAGACCACCCTACTCTAGGCCTCAGCTTAGCAGGTCCTACTGGAGTTTACACTCAGCTGGTGAAGCTTTAAAGAAACCAGGATTGTCTCTAAGTCCCAACAGGGCAGTGGAGAAGGACACCAATGGCAAAATACCTACACATATTTCTCCATGACTCATAGAGATCACCTGGCCTTTTCTTGTGTGGATGGTCAGACCAAACCTCTTGAAATGATTACAGATCTCTTTGAGATGGTTCTGCCATGTTCTGAGGGTTGATGCAATCAGTACATTATCTACAAGAGCAGCTGGAGGACCTCACTCTCCAGAGGGAATCCATTTTTCATTGGATTCTGCACTGGATTTCCACTATAGAAAACACCATCACTGAGCAAGAGATCTCGCAATTTGATGCTTCTTCTGAGAGTTTTTGAATAAAGCTATATATGTGCTTATATCGTTCAAGGAATCCTGCACGATTTTAGTTCTACAGTTAGGAGACATATTTTTGGTATTTTTATTATCCAATAGGATGACGTTTCTCCCATAAATGAACAAATAATAGTGCATAGACAAAAAGCAAAATGAGATTTTATAGTCTCTATATCATTCAGCTAATGGAAAATGATAACAATATGGTTCATTATTGAAGATCATTTACAAAGCCTCCTTATTTCCTCCTAATAACATTGTTGAAGATGTTTTCAGTTGATGGAGAAATAACCCTTATAAAGATTTTGTATGGATAGGAAAGTAAGCATTAGTTTGGTAGCGATTAATATTCTCTTGATCAACTTTTTTCAGCATCAGTATGATTCACTCCTCCCCCTCCCCCCCACAATCCACACTTGGAAATAGGTTTTTCTAATAAACTGTAAAGTATAAGATTTTTATTGATAACCTTCCCTTAAAATAGTGTTTATTGTTTTTACGAAAGTCTTCCTCTAAAGACTTGCAGTGGCATAGAGATCGGTTGGGGTTCTCAAGGAAGCATGAATTTTGGCAGTGGACAGGGGTCAGGGAGGACTGATACCTCTGGTGGGAGGGCTACTGAGCCCTTTTCAGCACTACTCATTCACCTTTGGTGTGTCCACCTGCCACCCAACTCTTATATGTGACTCCAAGAAGCTGTAGTATGTGTAATGACCACACCCTGGTAAACTGTTTCAGCAGATGGGCTAAACCAGGTTGAGAGTAACCAATGGGACTGCAACCTGTTGATGAGTTGGGGAGGGTGGTCTACCCCAAGCATGTGAAGACTTCCCCCAGCAGAATGGGCAGATGTGAACAATTTGTTCCAACAGTCATGAAGGTGGCTGAGGCAAGCTCTGTGAAACACTTAGAGGTGCTGGTCAGACATCAAAGGTGCCAAGGTCATCGATTGTCCTAACTTTTGTCTTGCTACTAAACTTCAATGATTCTGGAAGAGAGAGTGAGGCCAATAGATTTGTGCAGCTCTGCCTCACTTAAATCCAATTCATGCACAAGTCAAAAGACATCACCCATATCCCCAAGATAGTGATGCCGTTTTGGTCCTCTTCGAGAAAGAAGGACAAGAACCAACTTTAAATTTTGGCAGATACTGCCAGGCTGAAGAGCCTTTAGACAAAGCCCCCAGGTCTGCTTCTCAAGGCCAGGGAGTGCAGAGAAGCTTCTAGTTTGTATATTCTCTTCCCATTAAATTGTAAACTCTTTGAAGGTAAGAACTGTCTTTTGCCACTTTTTTGTATCCTTAGTATTTAACAAAGTGCCTGGCATATAGTGGGCAATTGATAAATGCTTATTGTTTGATTGATTAGATCTCCTTAGAACATACTGAATGAGTAAGTTAATTCTGCCTTTTCTTTTGGCCTGAATGAGTTCACTCAGCTTTCTCAAGTCCTTGGACTCTTGAGGGAGGGGACCTCCAAGGGCCCTCGACAAGGTCTAATGTATTTCCTGTGCTTTCATTCACCTGGAAGTTGAGCTGTAAGTATTCTTATTACCATTTTATATCCTATGTTCCCCTTGTTCAGTGTCTGGTGAAGTCCATAAACTTCTCGGAACAGAGTTTTTAATGCATAAAATAAAATATATAGGAGTGCAAAGAAAACAAATTGTATTAATTACATATATCAAAATATAAAAAGAAACATTTCCTGGACTCCAGTTTAAGGAGCCCTACCCCATATCTATTTGCAAAATACATTTTCCTTTGGCACAGAAGATGAATCCCAGGAACCTCAGACACTTACTGGCTAGATGGCATTGGTTGGGCAAGCCACTTAACTGCAGTTTGCTTCAGTTTCCTCAACTGTAAAATAGCTAACAATATCACCCATCTTCCAGAGCTGTTGATGTTCATCTCCTCCTCCTTCTCCGCCTCCTCTTCCTCTACCACCACATCTCCTCCTCCCCCTACTTCTTTCTTCTCTTTCTTCCTTCTCCTCCTGTCTCCTGCATCCCATTTCACTTCTCTCTTCTCCCAGCACACACTGAAGCACTCTGCTCCAACGAACTATATTCACCCAAAATAGGGCAGCAAAATCATGTAAGAGAGTGTCCGTGAGCGATGGTAAAGTAACATTCTGGTAGTTTTTCTTTTTTGCCAGAAAGAAAATGTGCTGGCACATGATAATGCTTAATACTGTCCTCTGTCTGTCTGTCTGTCTGTCTCTTTCTCTCTCTCTGCCATCTAATATAGGAAGGCTTTGTACATTAACTTCAGTGAATCAACCATTAAGCATTTATTAGTTGCTTACTGTGAGCCAGCCTCTGTTCTAGGTCCGAGGGATAGAGATATAGAAGTGAGATGTTTCCTACCCTCAAGGGGCTTACATTCTATCACTTGTTTGGTACCTATTTGTTCAATGTACCTGACATGAATTTTGTTTTCTTTTAGCATTGCTTTAATTTAGTCACTCTTTAAGTTTCTGGGACTCTGCTTTCATCACTCTGATTCAGTTAAGAAAACAAGTCTTCCCATGATTCTCTAATTTTTTCCTGTCATCTTTCATTCTGATATAGTTGTTGTTGTTGAAGATCATGATATTCCACAATATTCATTTGCTACAATTTCTTTTTCCATTGCCCATTTGCTAGTTTGTTTTCTATAATGTATTTTTACATAACTGTTCATCATCTCTCCCTCCTACTGTCTCTCCGCAATAGCATGACAACACAACCCTCATAACAAATTTCCATAATCCAGCAAAACAAATTCCTACACTGACCATGTTTGAATATATGCTTCATTCTGGATTTTAAGTCCATCTCTTCTCTGTCAGGAGGTGGGTGATATGATTCATCTTATTCTGCTAGACTCAGGATTTATTAGGGCAATAATCAGTGTTCTAAAGTCTTTCAAATCATGTTCCTGTCTCTCCTACTTATGCTTACTTCAGTCTGCATCAGATTGTAAGGTCTTCTCAGTTTCATTTAAACCCCCATTTCATAACTTCTTATAGCACAATAATATTGCGTCATATTCATATACCACAATTTGTTAAGTCATTTTCCAGAGTTGGACACCCCCTTAGCTTCCAGGTACAAAAAAAAGATGTTGCCCAGTCATTAGATATATAATTTTCTCTCCCTGATATATACAAGGGCTGGTATGAATATTTTTAGGGATGTATCTTTTCTTGCTGTTATTAACTTTATTTGGACACAAACAGGGTTAAAAGATATTATTTTCCACTTTTTGCTACATAGTTCCAGCAGCTATGTAATTGATATATTCTGATGACTATTACAACAATGAATCTTCCCATCACTGTCCATTTGGTGGGTATGTGGTGATTCCTTGGAATTGTACAGTTTGAATTTTGAATGATTTTTGATCTCTAAGGTGTTCTGGGAATTTTGTGGACTCTCCAGTTCATTTCTCATTTCAAGCATAAAGTCTAGCTTCCCACCAGGTGGGTCCCTCCAGGGTTAAGGGCATTTTGGCAGGCTGATTTTCTAGTCCAATTCAGTCAATCATCTTTTGGCTTTGGCAGGGAGACAAGCACTCAGCTTTGCATGCACCAACGCCAACATACTTCTAATTCCATCACAAGTGACAGGGAATGTTGAGGGTAATTGATGGCATTTTAAGAGACTTTAAAAAGCAACACCTCCACTTTGGTCCCACTTTTATGCTTTATTGTTGTGGAGAGGTGACCTTGAGCTCTCAAAAGCTATAGCAGTGGAGCATAAGCCCTAACACGGTCTACCAAATGGCAAAGCCTTCAGGCCAAGGTCCCTGGTGGACTAATGGAGGCTGCCCAAGGACATCTTCAGTGTTTCACACATCAGAACTTACTTGAACCTCAAAACAACCTCATCATGGTAGAATTTTTTAGGTGTAATTATACTCATATTACATATGAGGAAAATGAGATTCAGAGAGGTTACCTGACTTTATCATGGTCACACAGAGGGGAGATAGGAACCCAGGTTTCTCCTAATTTCAAATCCAAATTTTTCTTCCTTCCTCTTTTCCTTCCTTCCTTCCTTCCTTCCTTCCTTCCTTCCTTCCTTCCTTCCTTCCTTCCTTCCTTCCTTCCTTCCTCCCTTCCTCCCTTCCTCCCTTCCTCCCTTCTTTCCTTTTCTCCCTTAAAAAATTCTTGATATCCCTGTTCCCCAAAAAACTCTTTTTTGGACACTAAGTAAAACAGTTAAACAAAACCAAGCCACAACAGCATCAGTGTCTGACCATAGATACAACTTTCCCCCCCCCCCAAATTTATTAATTTATCTGTTTTGGGTTTTCAACAATCACTTCCGAAAGTTCCAGATTTTCTCCCCAAGATGACATGCAATCTTTTATGGGCTCTACATATACATTCCTATTAAACACATTTTCACATTAGTCATGTTGCATAGAAGAATTAAAATGAATGGGAGAAGCCATGAGAAAAACAAAACATAACAAAACAGAAAATAATCTACTTCATTCTGTGTTCCAACTCCAAAGTTCTTTCTCTGGATGTGGATGGCATTTTGCATCATGAGTCTTTTGGAAATGTTTTAGGTCCTTGTGAAAGGCTGTGAAGGGCGAAGTCTATGAGAAACAGTTCTCACACATTGTGGTTGTTACTGTGTATAATGTTCTCCTGGTTCTGTTTACTTCACTCAGCATCAGTTCATATAAGTCTTTACAGGTTTTTCTGAAACCTGCCTGCTCATCATTTTTTTATAGCACAATAGTATTCCATTAAATTCGTACACCACAATTTGTTCAGTCATTCCCCAATGGATGGGTATCCCCTCAATTTCCAGTTCTTGGCCACCACAAAATGATACCACTTTTGACACCAATGGCGCCTCGGGCCAGCAGGTGTGTTTTACCTCTCTCCTACAGAATGAACCTTCAATTCGATTTCAGCTACATTTTAGAGTAATTTTCATGTCTGCTGTTTTAGTCACCAGTGTATTATTCTCTTTTTTTCTGCTTCTTTCAGTCAGAATCAGCCCATACACATCTTCCAATTCCCAATACTTTCCTCATTACATAATATTCTTTTCTTGTTACTTAGTTAAGTTCAGAAGGACCCCTTAATAGAAGGCTATCATTGAGAAGATTCTTCTAGCCACATCAGCTCCTGATGACAGAAGCAGCTAGGTGACACAATGGACAGAATGATGGACTTGGAGTGAGGAAGACCTGGGATCAAATTCTATCTCTTTGTGACCCTGGGCAAGACACTTTGTCTCAGTTTCTTTATCTGTAAGATGGAGATAATTATTTTATCTTCATCACTGGGTCTTTGAAAGGATTAACTGAAATTTTGTAAAGTGTCTTGCAAAATTAAAACACTGTATAAATTCAAGAGTGCTACTCAACAAACATTTATTCAGCACTTTCTTTGTGCCAGATACAGTTCTAGACACTGAGGATATAAAAATAAAAACAAGAAAGGTCCTGCCCTGGAGGAACTTACATTCTTTTGGAATGTGAGCTGCTATTACTTCACTGTGGCAGTGGACGGAAAGGCCACATTGATGAAATCACGACTGGGAAACCAAATCAACCGACATTTACTAAATAGCTGTTACATTTTAGATACTTTTGCCAGTCAAAAGTGAAAGTCTCTGACTCCAAGGAGATGACATTATTCAGTCAATTAAGCTACATCTTAAGGCATCTTAAGTGCCTACTACGTGTTAGGCACTCTGCTGGGAGACCTCCTAACAGGAAATGACATGTACAAATATATAGGCATGTTACAAGATACAGAGAGAGCAGATGAAAAACAGGGAAAGGGAAAAGGAAGGTACTAGTAACAGATGTGTGTGTGTGTGTGTGTGTGTGTATGTGCATGTGTGTGAGAGACATTCAGACAGAGACAGAAACACACAGACACAGACATACAGAGAGAGACACATAGAGAGGGACAGAGAGACACGCAGAAAGATACAGAGAGACATCCAAAGAAACAGAGAGAGTGACACAGAGAAGGAGGCAGAGAGAGATAGACATACACACACAGACAAAGACAGAGAGACACACACATACAAAGAGACACACAGAGACAGAGAGATACATAGAGACACACATACAGACAAAGAAAGACAGAGACAGGGAAAGAGAGAAAGAGGGAGAGAGTGAGAAAAGGTCAGAGAGAAAGATACAAAGAGAGAAAAAGAGGCAGACGCATGTACAGAAAATCCTGTCACAGAAGGTGATACTTGAATTGAGGATTCTTGTTATCTGAAACTGTTCAAATTATTGGATTTAAAAAGAAAATCAATAACAAAACACCCCCGTCTGCTAAGGTGCATGGATGCTTGCTTCCCTGCTGGAATCATAAGCTGGACAGAAGCCATGGGCCACATTAGGAGGGAGTTTCCATCCCTTTCTTGCTCAGGGGCCTTTGACCTTTAATTTAGGATCAAAGTAGAAGTAGACAGGAAAAAGACCACTGCCTCATCTTTCAGTTAGTATCAGTAACCTGAGCCATGATCCAAAGGCGATGCTGATAAAAAAGGCCACATCCAGTCTTGAGAATCTGAGCATGGCATCTGTGCCCTCCAGGTTATGATTCTTTGCTCCCATAAAGGTCTTCAGGTAGGAAACAAATTGGTCTTGTCTGAGGGATAGACCTCCTATCATGTGCATCCTCTGTCCCATTTTAAACTTGTATGATACAGGTAGAAAATGTCATTGATTCTGAAGTCATCTTTGATGACAGTCAAGTACATAGCCCAGTGCTCAAAGCCTTTGATATCTCTGAGGTATTTGGGTCTTTTAAAGTTTCTTTGTCTCTGCCATCACTGCCCTGGCTTTCTCTGAAGCTCCAGTAGGCATCTCCTTGGAATCTTAACCTCACTGTACCCTCTCCTTTTGTTCCCTATCACAGTCTACCATGGCACCCTTTTCCCTGGGTCAGTGACAGCACGCCCCTCACTCTCCCTTTGCCACACTCTGATTCAGGCTCCCTTTGTTCCAGGCTCTGGCACTTGATTGGTACTTGCCTGGCCCAGCAAGAGTGAGGAAGCCATTGTCCTCTTTGGTGATCATGGAAGGGGGGTCGCTCAGATAGCAGATTTGAACACTTCTGGTTTAAAACCAGCCTCTGTCCCCACACTCAAATGCCGTTCCTTATCAAAATGCTGAAAATAATAGCAATAATAATCACCAGGCAGACATTTTATTCTCTTTACCCTTTATCTTTGTGATCGATGTGAAAAGCTGTCCTTCTGAAAAGGGGAGATTTCCCCCCCTGGTTTTAGCCTATGTTAATTTTGCTCTTTTCGTGCAATGCAATTTCATTGCCTTCAGCTCTGTTCTCAGCTGGATCTTGCTGTTTCACTCCATCTATTGAACTAGCTGAGCAGTCATGTTAGGAGGAATAAATAGCTTGACAGCAGAAAAAAGCAAATCTTATTTCTTTGCTGATAATTTGCACATACTCTGTTTTTCCAATCTGATTAATCAGCTGTTTGGTTTTTGTCTGGGACTGGCCTGCTTTCTGCTGTCCCCCACCCCTGCATCCTTCCATTGCAGGCTCATGCACGCGCACACACACACACACACGCACACACACACACACTTCTCCCCCACATTCCAGCCAGACCATCTCTGTTTTCACTACCTACAGGTCCCATGTTAACCAAATTTGGGGGTTGGTTCTGGTGTCCCAAAGAATTCAATTTTTCACAACAAACATTTATTAAATACCTCTTAGGATGCCAGGCACTGAAAATATAAAGACAAAAAAGAAACAGTACCTGCCTTCAGGGAGCTTATAATCCACTGTGGTGGTGGGAGGTACGACAACACATACATGTACATTCACAGGTAAATAAAAACATATATACATATAACCTGTGGACCCCTTCCCTCTATCAACTCTAGACTTACACGCTGGGTCTAATCTCAGGGTCTATGCTACAAGAGTCATTATTTCCTACCACAATCTACCACAGCAACCCTTATCACTGGCCCAGTCATGGCCATGGCCTTTGCCCTCCCTTTGCCACACTCTGATTTATGTTTCCTTTTTCTCTTGGCTCAGAAAGTATTATTTGGTTTTATTTAATTGGCTTATTATATCTTGTATTGGAATTTTTGTTTTTGCTTTTATTAAAGCCAAATGTACTCATATATAGGTTTCCACAAATGCTGGTAAAAAGGATTTCCATATACTTTATAACTACTCAAGTTCAGAGCATTTTTTGCTTCATCCTCAGAAAACTTAGAACATAATAAGGATTCATAGGAATCTGTAAATAATTGCAGAAAACACATAAGACCCTCAAAATCATTGCTATCAGAAGGAAGTGAATTTGGAGTTTCTATTGGGATAATACTTTGATATTCTAGTGTATTTCATAAAAGACACAGAGACAGAAAGAGACGAGGAATGACAGAGAGAGTCTCATTTTATGAAACTTTTCCACTGGATCCTACATATTTATTGCCTGATTTTATAGTGTCCCCTGTGGTTTGTGTTTCCACCAGAAGGCAAATACATTTTGTCTCTTGATGAGGTAATCTTTCTCTCATTGAACTTTACTTGTCTGGCTCACTCATGGTAATGGTGGGGGTGGAGTCGAAGTCTAGAACTCTTGTACCCATTCCCTACTCTCCCCCTTTGGGTTTATTCATTAGTTTGGCCTTTTAGTAGCAGAGGGCATACAGAAGAATGATCATTCTTTCTTCAAGAAACATGCTGCTTAAGAAATCCCTTCTCTCATTAGAAATTCTTGGATTGGATATTACTTAGGGAGTGACCCCCAAGGTTGACACTTCCCAAGAAATTTCACTTTTATGATGAGAGGGCTAGATTCTAGGATTATGCTGTCTAGGAAATCAAAATCCACTACCTTATATCTATACATAGGACTTTGGATTTCAAGAATTTTATTTTCCATGACCTCCACCCTCTGGTCACCTGGACAAATACATGGCAAAAGCAGTTGTCATCATGGGGAGAAAATAAAGTTCCCCATGCAGAAACATTATTATTTCTCTAACAACTGAATTTTTCTGGGACTGGGAAAAATCTGGACCAAGTATCAAGAAAGCTGTGGGTATACACATGTAACTTCTGTGTGCTTCTGTTCTGTTATTGGCAGCCATTCTTGATTTCCAGATTCCCTTGCCTCCACTCACCCAGAATATAGATCCCTTCATTTATGTGCTGGTCTGTCCCACAAATAGAGAATAGGTGAAAAAAAAGCTGAAAACAATGTGTTACTCTCTTTGAAAGGCAGACACAGAGGGTTGGCTCTTCCAATAATCTCCTTCCTTCCTGGAGTCCTAGCCAATCCGATCATCTGAGAGGCAACCCCAGTTCTTAAAATCCCCCCAGTCATGACCCTTTTCCTTTAAACAAAGTATAGGTGGAGATGCCCACACTCCCCATGGAAAGGTGTCCATCAGATGTCTCTAAAGCTCACAGCTCTGTAAGTGCTTTGGGTCAATTAGGGAACTCGTAATTAATAACCTTAAAAACAATAATTGGTGGGGAAAGCAGGGAGAACATTGATAATTAGGAGCATCAGGAAAGGCGTCTTATAGGAGATGACAACATGGCTCATCTCTGAAGGGATCTAGAGATTCCAAAAGGCAAAAATGAAGAGACATCATTCAATGATGAGGTGAGCAGCCTGTCCAAAGGCGTAAAAATATGTAAAATCTGAGATCAGTTCTCTGCAAGTCAACAATTACTAAATACCTACTGTGGGCTAGGCACTAAGGACACTAACTTTGATGCTTTGCTGAACTTACAATATCATCAAAGTTGGGGTTCCCTCCAATGGTGACAAAATTTAACCAAACACACCATCTCTTCCTGTGTGACTTCTCTCTGTGTCTTCTCAGGAAATCTCTTCAGTGTGTCCATACAATCAATCAGTCAATCAATATTAGTTAAGCACTGACTATGTGCCTAGGCATGGTGCCAAGTTATGGGTGATACAAAGAAAAATTTTAAAATAGGTTCTGTCCTTCAGGAACTTACAATCTTCATAGGGAAAGAACCATGCTGGGGACCTTCTATATTTCTCTGTGTTGCAGAGATAACAATCACTTGTGTACTCAATCCATCAGTTGTTTCTCATTCTTGTTACAAGTCTGCCTTCTTTGCCTCAATTCTTTGTTAAAAATTCTTTGCCTCAAAACCATAGATTTTCTGATTACATTTACAATATCTTTCCAAGATAAATGAGCTAATGTACCATCTTTGTGGGTTGTTTATAATTGAGTGCCACTATAGGCATCATTCATCCACTTAGTTTTTCTTTAGTGGATAGTTAGGCTGAACTGAGCATATGTGGATAAAAAGTGACACTGTCATGTCTGCTTTCTAAGCACAGAACATAAAAGGTTTCTCTGAACCCCTTACTAAGGAGCTCACTTTCCTCTGAGGGAAGGGCATGATGTACATGCAGATAAGTAACAGAAGGTGACAGTGGCAAGGGAGAGATCCATACAAAATGCTTTAAAACAATCGAGAAAAGAGAAAAATTTTTCAGTTGTGGAAGTGGGTGGGGATCAGTGAAGGCTTCACCAATGGGGTATAATCTGAGCAGATCCTTGATAGTGGAGACAGGGTAATAAGACAGACAGATGAGTAATTGATGGAAGGAAGGATAGATGATAGATTGATAGATTATAGATAAATAGATGATATAGATGATAGATAAATAGATAAATTTTCCTTGATAGAATTAAATTTCTTGAGAGTAGGGGGTATTTTATTCTTTGTTTCTACATTTCCAGTGCCTAACACAGTAGAAGGTACATAGTAGGCACCTAAAAGTTTGTTGGTCAGTTGAATGATGGCTTCAATGGAAGGGAAGGTAGAAATCCTGCCTCTGAAAGGCAAAAATCAGGAATTAACATATCCTAGGCATATAGAATGACCTTGACAAATGCATGGAGGTGGGAGATTTCAGGTCAGCTTCTATGAATAGATATTAGTCCAGTTTAGCTAAACTGTGAAGTATGAAGGGGAGAGGTGTGAAATAAAACCAGAAAGGTAAGTTGTGGTCAGAATGTAGAGAACCTTAAATTCCAAGTGGGGCTAAATGTAGAATGAAGAAAGAGTAAAATCAAGGGTAAGTATGTTTCAACATATTATCCATGGGGCAGATGCTTACTAAATACTCATTTAATCCAAGATTTCATAGAAGTTGGCAGTAAATTTCTGTTTCCTTGAGCTGGGTTGTAACATTAGAGAAAATTAAAAGATTGAGAGCTAGAAAGGACCTCAGAGGTCAGCTCTTTGTCTGGCTCCTTGTTTTCTACAGGAAATAGAAGCTCAGAGGGATGGGGTGACTTGCTTCATATAGGTACTAAATAATAGAACCAGGATTCTATATATTTTAATGTAATTTTCATTTAAAAAATCTATTCTTAGATCATGTTCATATTTTATTGGGATACTCTGCATTTCAGACAATGCTCTCCTTTCTTTGAATACTGAACATGTGTTTTTCACTGACAAATTCTTTCTAAATATCTCTTGATAGATTTAGTGACAAATTTTTCAAATCTGTAAGTGGGGGAAAAACAGAGGAGAGAGGCAGAATCTGTTTCTCCATTCAGTATGAAATAGTGGAAAACATGCTGAACTTTGAGTCCAGAGACTTGGATTTGAATTCTGCCTGCTCTACATATTAGTTGTATGAAATGGGTTGTCTCTCTCCTCTTTGACCCTCAGTTCCCTCATTTATAAAATGGGTTTGATTAATAATGACAATTTGGTCCAACAGTTCCACAAACATTTGTTAAGTATCTATGATGTTCAAGCATTAGGGATTCAAAGACAAAAGCTCAAGGAGTCTTTTTGGGGGGGGCATAGTATGTATATGTGTGTATTATATAAATATATATTATATACAATGTATACATATATGGAAATATAATTTATATATGCACATATACCAAATATTTGAAAGAGAGAGAAGATTGAGAGTTGGGGAAGGGATCAGGAAAGCATTCCTGTAAGAGGTTTCACTTGATCAGTGGTTTTAAGGAAATTAAGAATTCTAAGAAATGTGGATGAGGAAGGAAGTGCATGGCTACCCACTTATGCAAAGGCATGGAGGTGAGAGATGAAACTGCATCACTTACTTTTCAGGGTGATTTTGAGTAAAGATCTTTGTACATCATAAACTGCTGCAGAAATAGGAGTTATTTTTCTAGGATTGCTAAGAAAGTCCTATGAATAGGATCTAGACCTCTGTTGTTCTGGATTACACATTTTTTTCCCCATTCATGAACATCCCAGTGAAACAGCTTTACTTTTTTTATCTTCCTTGAAAAATTCCCTGAAATTAACACTGAGCTAATTGTTGAAGACTGGATGATTTCATTCCAGAAAATCAAAACTCCTCCTTATCTAAATCTAAGATACAGCCTGGAGATCAGGTACTGTTTAAGATTCATTACCCAGAGAGGGGAAGCCCCCATTACCAAGATGCTGCCATCTTGTACTTCTGCTTTCCCAACGTCTCTCAACTTTTCCTCCTTCTCTCTTCTGACACTGTCATCTCACGACTGGACTACTGCACTAGCTGCTGGCAGGGTCTGCCTTCCTCAAGTCTCTCCTTCACTCCAATCCATCCTCTAGCTAATGTGATGTTCTTAAAGTGCAGGTCTGATCATGACAGCCCCTCCCCTACTCAGTAACCACTATGGGTTCAAATAGATAATCATCTTATGGTTTCCAAAGTTCTCCCTAACCTGGTTTGCTCTTGCCTTTCCACTAGGACTTGGTTACTTTAACACTTTAATGCTCTCTTCTCCCCCTACGATCTAGGTATACTGGCAGCTAGGTGGGTAGAGCATTGGTGCTGGAGCCAGGAAGACCTGAGTTTCAATTCAGTCTCAAATACCTGCTATGTGATCCTAGCCAAATCACTTCCCTGTCTGCCTCAGTTTACTCAACTATAAAATGGGGATATTAAGAGCCTCTACCTGCCAGGGTTGTTTTGAGGATCAAATGAGATAACTTTGGTAAAGTGCCTAGCCGTATATCTTAAGTAAATTTTTCCTCCCTCCCTCTTTTCCTTCCTCCCTCCTTTCCCTCTTCCCTTCCTTCCTTCCTTCCTTCCTTCCTTCCTTCCTTCCTTCCTTCCTTCCTTCCTTCCTTCCTTCCTTCCTTCCTTCCTTCCTTTCTTTCTTCCTCTCCCATGATAAATTCTGCCTCTGTCATATCCTGACTGTGTGACTCTGGACAAATTGATGTGGTGGAAGTAGAAAGGAGGCTTCCAAGTAAGGCTGCCTTCTAGCTCCCATGGCTGCCTTGCCATGCCAGTGCCAATACCCCTGGATGGCCATGCCAGCCCAAAGTACATGAAAATGAGGAAGGTTCCCATGTATCTTGCTGCTCTTCTCAGTTTGGTTCTCTATAGCCCAATAGACACATATAAGGAGACAAGATGGGGCCTGAACCTGGGCTTCTTATGATTAGGGATCCTCTCATTCATTGTGCTTTTATCTCCAGCAACTAGCACTGTGCCTGGTGCATAGAAGATGTTTAATAAATCTTTGTTGATTGGGAGGAAACCCCCTCTACCATTGTAGGTTATTGCTTCCCCCTCCCACCTCTTTTTAATCTTAGAGAATTGCTTAGAGCTTGGAGGAAAAAGGGCTTTGCCCAGGGTCACACAGCCACTAGGGTTAGAAGAAGAACTCCAATCAGGTCTTAATGCCTTCAGGGCTCGCTTTGCCATTAAGCACAGAGAGACTGAAAAATTTCTCAGGACACTTAGAATGTTTGACTGCAATATCATAAAATTACCGAACAGTATGGTGGAAGAGGGTGGCAGATCTGAAATCAGAGGGCCTTGACTGCAATTCTAGGCCATGTTTCTTATGATATGGGCAATGCGTGGTTCTCTGGGTCTCATTTTGCTCATCTGCAAGATGAGGGAGACAAACTAGCTGTTCACTGAGGTCGCTTCTCTGTTCTAAGACCATAGAATCCAAGGACTCCAGCTCCAACATTGCGTGTCCTTTAAAAACATTTTTCTTATTTTTAGTGATCTCTCTCTCTCTCTCTCTCTCTCTCTCTCTTTTAAAATTTCATTCATTTCCAAATATATCTCTTTCCACTCCCCTCTTCAGGGAGCTATCCTGTGTAGCAAAGAGTTTAAAAAAAAAGAAAGAAAAAAACCCAAATAGCTTAGCAAGACCAATCAACACGTTAGCCTGGTCTAACATTTTATGCACTCTAAGCTTCCTCCTTTTTTCTGACATTCTTGGTTCTAGGGACCCTTCCATTTCTGAAACTGGTCTAAAGTCCTTTCTAGAACATTTAGTGTTCTAAGAACCCTCCCAGCTCTCAATTCTGGGTTCTAAGAGCCCTCCCAGCTCTGACATTTTCTGTTCTAAGAGCCTTCCCAGCTTTCACATTCTCTCTTTTAAGGACCCTCCCAGCTTTGACATTGTGTATTCTAAAAACCCTCCCAGTTCTGATATTCTATATTCTAATTCTGCTCCTAGCTCTTCTGGGTTCTAAGGGCTCTCCCAGATCTGACACTTGGTATTCATTTCTCAGCCCTGACATTCATTGTTTCAAGTTCCCTTCCAGTTAAAAATCCCACCACACTGAAGGTCATTTAACCAAGTGCCTCCCTGAAATCTTCTTGGAGTTCTGTGCCCTTTCTCCAGCTGACTTCTTTATTTTTACATTTTAGCTTTCTGTTTACCATTTGCTAAAAATGACTCAGTGCCTGGGTAAATTACTCCTCTCTTTGTGGTTATTGATGGGTCTGCACCGTAAGCACTTTCTGCCTTCGTGGAAACCTTGTTTGGAGCACGTTCAAATCATTGTCAATACATGGGGGTATTCTTCAAGGCTGTGATCCCCGCACTCAGCCCCAGAGAAACTAGCTCACTCTTGCTCTTTGATCAAGTCAAGTCGCCAAGTTATTTATTAACCATCTTCTCTTTCCTTTCTGGCCACTACTCTATTTCTGTGGGAAATCTGAAGTGTGTGTGTGGGGGTTATTCTCTGCCCTTGAGGGGCTGGTAAGTGAGATGTAGACAAGAGCTACGTACCTGAAATAAGAAAAGAAGAAAAGAAGGCAGGCAGCATTAAATCAACGACCAAATTGTGTGGAACAGATAAGAATTGCTTTAGAATTCAGACGAGGGGATTAAATGTGGAAGTTCAGTTATTCCCCTGACAGCCACTGATATTCGGGTACCCTGTCGGGTCCATATCTAGACTGCAATGCCACAAGCATCTCTGCTTTCCTCAGTTTGGCTAGTCTCCCTCGTCTGGGTAGATCACAATCTTCAAAGACTTAAGCAGATGACATTTCAGAACTACTGTGGCCAGAATTCTTCAGCTTTGGTACTGATTATTATGATTTTAAGCCTTCTATAGATATTAAAATATTGTTCCTGTCAATGTGTGTGTTCATCCTTCGTTGCTGAAGAAGACCATGCCATCAGAGAAATGATGACATGACTTGCACTTGACTTTGTTTTGAGTGAGGGAGGGCTGTGCAGGTCACCAGCCTCACTTCTCCTCCTGAGCCATCTGGATCCAGTGACCAGATATTCATCAGGATGACTGGAGATGACCCAGGATGAGGCAATTGGGGTTAAGTGACTTGCCCAAGGTCACACAGCTAGTAAGTGTCAAGTGTCTGAGGTCGAGATTGAGTCCTCTGGGAAAGGACAGCATCTCTTACTGATATAAAGCCTGACTGCTATGCCCAGGGCCTTGGGCTTGTGAGCATAATTCTCCTTTCCTATTGTTTCTTGCATTCTTTCCAGCCTGCAGAGGAGTTGACTGGGGGTGTCCTTTCCTGAAAATTGAGGCATTGTAGTGGCCTCTGTATCTTCATCAGAACCAGCAAGATGTAGTGGATAAAGTCATAGTCTTGGACTCAGTCCTTGGTTCAAACTTCTCTTTTAATACTTAGGAGACGTGTAGGTATGGATGAGTCATGAGCCTCCTACTCTGTAATATGGGGGTGATAATACCAGTAACATTTACTTCTCAGGGAAGTTGTGAAATTAAAAGAGAGAAAAGTCTCAGTTTGATTTTAAACTATTAAATCAAAATGGCACTGAGACTTTTGGGACAGCCTTTTCCAGTAAAGTGATTATTCCCTACAGAATGGGGGGAAGAGTCAGACCAAGGTTCCTCCTAGTGCAACATCTGTGATTTTACAAATTGAAGGTTACCCTGGCACATTGTGGGATTACAATCTTGGGATTCTAAAACCTTGGGTTTTTAGGATCATGGGATACTGTTTTCAGAGCAGTTGATTAGGGGCTATTTCTAAGTAGAAAAGGAGCTTTCTTAATCTACCATAATAAAACAGAAGCATTTCATAGTATCTAAGCTTCCTAGCAATGGAGCTGTCCTGGAGTAGAATGAGCTGCCTTGGGAGGTGATGAGTTCCTTGTCCTTGGAGGTCTTGAGGCAGAGGCTGACTGGCCAGTTGCCTGGACATATCATAGAGGAGATCCATTTGGTGTATGAGGCAGACTGGATGACCCCTTCTGGCTCTCAAATTCTGTGCTTCTGTCTCATCTCTTCCCCCAGTGCCTCCACTGGCAAACAGGACTTGGGTGTTCTGCAGCTGAAGACATAGGGAGAAAGAGGTTTATTGTTTTGTTCTCTGACTCTCTGCGACCTTAAGGTGGAAGGATTTTGCTTCCTCGGATAATGGTAGAGGCAGCTTCCCTTCTCATTTAAACCTTGTTCCCTGGCAATTCTATAAGGGAGACCATTTAGAACTGAAAGAGACCATCTTCTCCAACATTCTCATTTTCAGATGAGGAAAATGGGGGTCAAAAGAAGAAGATGACTTATTCAAGGTCCAACAGGTAGTAGTTGGCAAAGCAAGGATCTGAACCCAGGGCATTTGACACACAATTCTATCAACCTTTCTCTGTGCTATGCTGCGTTTCAGTTGATGAATGCAAATGTGTAAGAATTAGTATCCCTATTTTAGAGAGATTTAAGGGACTCTTGTGGTCACCCACCTGGTTAATGTCAGAGGTAGAATTTGAACCCAGGTTTTTCTGAGTACCCAATTCCTTACATCTTGTGGCTTCAGATAGAGAAACCAAGGCCTAGAGAGTATTGACTCATCTCAAGTCATCTAGGCATTAAGTAGCAGAACAGGGACATGAACCCAGGACCCTTGGATTTAAATCAATCACACCATTTTGCTTCTCACTACATGGTATGCTTGTAGCTTGAAAGAGCTAAAATCCTTCCAGAAGTGAACAGTCATTGATATTTTTAGTGAAGGAAGCAGGCCTTCTGTTGTTGCAGCATCCCTCCATCTTCTGTGCACATGACATTAGCATCAGCATGGGACCAAAGGTCCAGAGAACATATGTTGGAGAAACAGATTCATTCCCTGTTCACAGTGTTCAAACTGAAGTGGGTTTTATACCAAGACTCACAGAAAGGTGACCAGAATCAGGATCATCTCTGTGTAAGGGCTCAAGTCTGAAACAGGGTAACTGGGAAGGCAGAACTCCTGGCTTCTGTTCCAACCTCCATCAAAAGGATGTGAAAAGTAGAGCATGTAACAGACAGGGAGCTGGATTTGGAGTTGGAATCTGGCATTTAAGTAGAATTGTGACTATGGAACAGATAATTTCATTTTTCTGAGCCTCCCTTTTCCTCATCTGTAAAATTGGGAGTAGTAATGGAGGGATGTTGTCAAGATCAGTTGAGGTGTTGGATAGAAAACACTTTGCACAATCTGAAGATACCATGCAAAGACTAGGGGGAGTTTATTGTTAGCTCATTTGTTCCATAACTGAGGGCACATTCATAGAGATGAAGTCAAAGATAGTCCCTGAGTATGAATGAACAACAGATCCTTGATATTATAGTGTATGTGTATATATACATGTGTGTGTGCAAAGGATCCTTGATATTATAGTGTGTGTGTGTGTGTGTGTGTGTGTGTGTGTGTTGGGTGAAGGAATCTTACCTCTCAACCACTCCATAACTTAGTAAATAAGTCTGTGGGAGATACCTGAGACTCTGGTGGCCTAATTGACTTGCCCCAGGGTAAAAAAAAATATTATAGGAAGCAGAATTTGAATCCAAGTTTTGCTGACTGTGCACTCCCTACTCCATCCAAAGATGCTATCCTGCTTCTCAAGTAAAAATCCCCAAAATGGCATTTGATGTGCTGCTAAATCTAGAAAGAGGGCTGGGAGAAGGTTAAGGTGAGGCAGTATGGTACAATGGGGAGACTCTTGGATTCAGAGTTGGAAGACCTGGGTTTGATCTCGGCTCTATCACTTAGAACTGTGGGGATCTTGGGAAAATCTCTTCCCATCTCTTGTTATGTTTCTTTTTCCATAAGATGAAAGGACCAAACTGGGTCATTCCTAATCTTTCTAGTTTTAGGTGAACAAAAAAACCAAAACATTTGCTTTTGTGAGGCCCTTTGCTATTCCTGGCTGCATTGAAGTAACATTTAGATGATTGGTAGTTGTTCCTTCCACGCTTACCTTGTGTTCAGCCTAACCCAGAGGGATGTAATGAAAGGTCCTCATTGGGCAGAGCTAGTGATGGTAGGTGACTTGTTCAGGGGTAGCCAAGCACTCTTTAAACACCAGGTCATAAACCTGAAAAATAATGTCAAAGAGTAAAGCCAATAACAGAATCTACGCTGGGTGTTTCAAATATGTCTTTGCACAGATTTTAACTCCAATATAAAAAATTGCCCGGCATCTGACGATGTTGGAGGACGTCTTGCTGGTATGAGACCATCACTGCTGAATCCCTCCCTGGATTAGGCACTAGTTTTCCTGGCTTCTATCTCTGCTTCTTTGAGAAGAGGGTGTGAGCACCTTAAAAACGTCCAGGGGAGGGCACCCTTCTCTCACGACTTGGGAACATCTTCTAAGACTGTCTCCTCACAGACAACCGCAGATGCAGAGGGTTCACTGCCTTGTCCCATCTTTTCCAAAGCCTGAAACATGCCCGTCATCAAGAAATGACAGTCACGGAGGGAATGATTGCTAAACTAGAAGTTTAGCAAGTGACGATAGGGAACATTGGCTCAGTCCAGATGGCCTCAAAGCAACTAGAGAATAAATCAGGTTTTTGAGACAAAAATTGGTTCCGTGCAGAACTAGGAAGCATCAGGATAACTGGCATTTTTTGCTTTTTGACTGCTTGCCTGGGCCCTGAATCAGCGTGGGATTAATGTGCTTAGTGTTTTCATGAAGTAAAGTTTTATTCATGGAGTCAGATTCCCTCAGCATGACTACCTTGTACCTGAAGATGCATCCCTTCTTTATCTCACTTAACAAGGGGGATTAAGCCTGAGATTTGAAGTCAAGACTTAGAGTCAGGAAGATTTAAGTTCAAATCCAGCCTCAGATACTTCTTAGCTGTGTATCTCTAGGCAAGTCACTTAATTTCTTTCATTCTCAGCTTCCCCATCTATAAAGTGGGGATAAAAAATAACTCCTGTCTCCAAATTCAGGGCACCAAGCTCTGTGTACTAGGGTTAGACCCTTTCCTAGAAGACTTAGAGCAAAGGCTGAATAACACCCCCCATGCCCTTGTTGAGTGGTGTGGAGAAGGGATTCTTGTGTTGTGGAAAACGATTGTTGTTAGGACAAAATGAGATAATATAATACACAGGTGTTGAGGACTTATTCTTTCCCCCCC
Source organism: Notamacropus eugenii (assembly GCF_028372415.1). Taxonomy (NCBI): domain Eukaryota; kingdom Metazoa; phylum Chordata; class Mammalia; order Diprotodontia; family Macropodidae; genus Notamacropus; species Notamacropus eugenii. The sequence continues at coordinate 53,292,530 of NC_092876.1, forward strand.
AATATTATTATCATTAATTCATTCAGTCAACTAAAGCATTTATTAAATACCTACAATGTGCCAAGTGCTGGGCTGAGTTAATGAGGTTCCATGATCATAGGTCTTGAGAACTGGAAGTGACTATAGAGGGAGATCTTTCTAGTTTAACCCCCTCATTGTACAGATGGAAACTTAGTCTCAGAAAGAAGTGACTTATCCAAAGTCACACAGTTGCAAATAACAGTGCTGGAATTTGAAGTCAGGTGTTGTGGCTCCTTACTCAGTGGTCTTCTCTGTACAACCTTGTTGCCTCCTCAATTAGAAGATGTTTATTGCAAGGGGGAGAGACATTTTCTCATCTCTTCCACCTCCATTGCTCTCATTCTCATCCCCAGCTCTGACTGAATATGAAGTTCCTTCCTGGATGCCCATTTCTCCAACTGCCCAAATAGGACTGAACTCTCAAACACAGATCATTATTCCTAGTCTTTTATCCCCTCTTCCCCTCCCCCAGCACCATAAATCTATTTCCTGTTAGCTAATCTCATAAGAAATTTTGTGTTAATGGCAGTGATGTCATCAGAATAGAAGACTCCTGGTATGGGGACTCCCTCCTCCCAAACAGAAAGGTACATGCCCTGGCTCGGAGTCTTATAGAATTACCTGGGGCACTGAGTGGTCATAAACCTTCTTTTGGTCACACAGATTTTATATATATACACACACACACACACACACACACACACACACACACACACACATATATACACACACATACATACATATATGTACGTATGCATGTATGCATGTATCAATGAATCAGCAAGCATTTATTAAACATTAGGTGCCAAAACTTCATGGGAAATACTGGAGATAGAAAAAGCAAAGACAGCCCCTGTGCTCAAGTTCTGTTGGTTGATAATACATATCTAAATCAGTACATACAAGATAGGGTGGCTAGGTGTGGGAGATACCATACCAGGCCTAGAGTCAGGAAGACTCACCTTTGTGAGTTCAAATCCAACCTCAGACACTTTCTAGCTGTGTGACCCTGGGCAAGTCACTTAACCCCTATTTGCCTCAATTTCCTCATCTGTCAAGTGAACTGGAGAACAAAATGGCAGGCCATCCAGTATCTTTGCCAAGAAAATTCCAAATGGGATCAGGAAGGTCCCGATGTGACTGAAATAACCAAAACAATAAGTGATTAGTATGCTCCCTGTCTTGGCCCTGGTTTCAAAGTATTTCTATGCTCTAAAGCAGTGGTCTATCACACTCACAGCTGGTTTGCTGGCATAGACTTTGTTGAAAGATACAACAGTACACAGAGAAGCTAGCCATCTCTAGATGACCCTAAGCATTCAAGGCTACTTTTGCATTGTTACCCTGCTGGGTCAGCAGCCTGGGCTTATGAGACTCAGTGCTGGGAGTCTGCACAACATAAATGGGGACTTTTTTTAGAGCAGAGGGTCTTACCCACTTGTGTGTGTGTGTGTGTGTGTGTGTGTGTGTGTGTGTGTGTGTGTGTGTGTGTGTGCACTTAAATGGTGTCATGAAGAACTTATAAACGATCGCTTTAAAAGACAACTCAACTCAGGATTTTCCCTGATTAGGTGGTAATTACCATTCAGATAGTTTTCTTTACCGGGGGTCAATTCCCAAGCATATTCCCAGGGGCAAGAGGGATACATGCTTGCCTCGAGAAGCTATAGTGGTCCAATCAAATCTTCCCTATTCTTGGTGTCTCCTGCAGCTCTCTTCAAATGTTTGTTCAAAAGATGGCCGGTGGAGCTAAAAGGGCATGGAGGTGATGGAGGTGATGGATGGAGGGGCAAAGGGAAACATAAAAAGCAACACTCCCCATCATTCTCTCAGGTTATCTAACTGCTTGTCTCTAGAAAATCCCATCTGAGGACTGAGAAGCTCGCGTCTCAAGGTTTTGCTGTCAGTCATGTTTATTAAAGAACTCTACAGTGGGCCCCTCTCTTGTTGTCATGGCAAACCTGCAATGAACTGTTTTCCATAGCACCTTAGGTGACAGGAACCAGCCTCCTGCTTTTCTTTGATAATCTCACAAGCTTTGAGCAAATTTCGAGATCAGACTACAGGATCTTAAAACTGGAAGAATCCTTCGTGACCCTCTAGTCCAGCCCCTTCTCCTCTCACCTCCATCGTTTGTTTTGTTGAGGAAGACAAGACGTAGACAGGTTACAATGAATTATCTGAGGCCACAAACCTGATAGAAGAACCTAGATTTGAACCCAGGTCTAGTGACTCCAGAGTCAGAACTGTAGTTACTGGACCAAAGTCAGCTCTTTGAAATATTCAACATTCGTGCTTCCGTTCATTTACTCATTCATTCAATAATATAACTATATGCCAGACACTGTACAAAGCACTAGAGAGAGGCCAAATAAGCAGTTCGTGCCTCAAGGAGCTAACATTCTATTGAGATGGGGGGATATGTAAACAGCATATGATGTACATGTGTGGATATATAAATACATGTATGTGTGTATAACTAGACATATATTCTTATGTGTATATGTACATGGATGTATGTGCATGTCTTTATATGCTTACATGCATACATGTATACATGTGTGTATTGAGTATGTCTACATATACATACACTCATAAGCAAAACTTTTAAGGGTGTGTGTGTGTATATGTGTACATACGAGTGTATGAGGTGGGGCAGATGGAACACTGCCACTGGTCACTTCAAAAGAATAGAAGGACCTTCAGATGAAGTCAAAAAAGCATTTTCAAAGAGAAGGGAGAAGAGGCTGAAACAGTCAATGCCAGACGGTGAGAGACTTAGCTCTGGCAATGCCCTCAGAAGCCAGAGTCCAACTCTGTTGTTTTAAGTAGGGTTCTGAGGGCCAGTGAGTTCCTGTGACTAACCAAGGGTTACATTGCTGGTGAGCATCAGAGGTCAGGCAGGAACCCAGGCTTTCTGGGTCCCAAGGCCAGCCTGCCCAGCCCCACTTCACTGCAGTGACGGCTACACCATGTATACTGCTTGCTCTGCCCCCATACACACCAGAGAAACCAATAGAGTTCTCAGAATCATCTTGTTAAATACCAAAAATAAAACCCCAAGCATTACAAAGGAAATCAGGTTTATTGAAATACAGTTGTTAATATGTGAATGTGGTTATATATGTGTACATAAATATGAATATGAGTATATAGCATATACACACATACGTGTGTGTATGTAAAACTTCATGGATTCCAGGTTAAGAATCTTTTATTTAGTGTCTCTGTCTTACTAGCTCTCTGCCTCTCTTTTCCCCTCCCCTCCCCTCCTCTCCCCTCTTCTCCCCTCCCTTCCTCTCTTCTCCCTTCCTCTCCTCTCCCTTCCCTTCTGCTCCCATCTCCTCCCCTCCCCTTCCCTCCCCTCCCTTCTCTCCCCTCCCTTTTCTCCCCTCCTCTCCCCCTTCCTCTACTTTCCTCCCTACTCCCCTCCTTTGCCCTCCCTTGTCCCCTCCCCTTCTCTCCCCTCTCTCCCCTTCCTTCCTCCACTCTCCTTTCCTCTCCCTCCCTTCCTCCACTTTCCTCCCATCTCCCCTCTTTTGCCCTCCCCTGTTCCCTCCCTTCTCTCTCCCCTCCCCTCCTCTCCTCTCCTCTCTCCTCCTCTCCTCTCCCCTCCTCTTCTACCCTTCCCATTCCCTCCTTCCCTCACTCTCTGCCTCCACCTCTCCATTCGTCCAGCTCCCTCTCTCTTGATCCCCTATAAATATTATTAATATAATATTTAATAAACATTTTGGATGAACTTTTTAATCATTGGTCTTTCTTGTGACTTAGACATCAAGGTACAGTAGAAAAAGGTGCAGGACCTGGAGTCAGAGGAAATTACTTTTGAATCCTGGTTCAGTTACTTATTCTATACCTATGTAGACACACAATATATTTATGTATGTATTATAACATATTATAATTACCTTTGGCAATATACTTAAACTCTCTATGCCTCAGTTTCCATATTTGTAAAATGAGGATGTTGGGAGAGATGACTTCTAATCATCTCACAGTGGAAAGAGCCCTGGCTCTGAGGTTAGAGGAACAGGACTCTGTTCCTCTAACACCTGCTCAACTGCTTACTGACTGTGTCACTTTGCACAATTCACTGCTCTCTGGGTCTCAGTTTCCTTGCTGGCAAATTGAGAAGACTGAGCTAGGTGACCTCCAAGATCACTCCCAGCTCCAAATTTCTGACTGGTCCTTTCCAGCTCTAACCTTGTGCCACTCTGGACTATCCCCATGGCTCACGCCAAGGTCCTTTCTACTCAGTCAGTATCCTCTTTGCTCTTCATCTTTTCTCTCCAGGAGGGTGCCCCCACAGTTGTTTCCACTAATAGTAGCATCAGCTGCTATTATCCTTCTTCTGGTGGTAAAATGATAATGAGTAATTATATCTAAAAAGGTTTCTTTTCTAGTCTGTGAGCCCTGGTGATTTTAAGCAGAAAAAAACACCTAATACAATGGGAAAAAAGGTTATGTTTGTTTGTTAGCTTGGCTTGAGTTCTCTCTCTTTCTCTCTCTTCCCTTCCTTCCTTCCTTCCTTCCTTCCTTCCTTCCTTCCTTCCTTCCTCCATCTCTCTTTCTCTCTCTCTTCTCTCCCTCCTTCCCTCCCTTCCCTCCCTCCTTCCCTCCCTTCCCTCTTCCCTTCCTACCTTCCTGCATCTCTCTCTTCCTTTTTCCTTCCCTCCCCCCTCTTTTCCTTCCTTCCTTCCTTCCTTCCTTCCTTCCTTCCTTCCTTCCTTCCTTCCTTCCTTCCTTCCTTCCTTCCTTCCTTCCTTCCTTCCTTCCTTCCTTCCTTCCTTCCTTCCTTCCTCCCTCCCTCCCTCCCTCCCTCCCTCCCTCCCTTCTTCTCTCTCTTCCCGCCCCCCCCACCAGCTTCCATTTGCTTAGTACTCTCCCAATTGCTGTGAATTAAGTCTTGAGGCTTCCATGCTTGTTAGTGGCCCCAAAGTGCAAATGTAGAATATTTCCTTGAGCTAAACTTGTCCTGCTCATCTGTTGTCACTGTTGCTGGGCAACACACTCTTTCCTCCTCACTTAGATTCAAGATGCATCTTTTCCTCCTGTATAAATAACTTTTAAGAAGGTTTTTTTTTCTTTAAACTCTAGATTTTCCTCATTCATTTTGAGAATGCAGGAATCACAGGACCTCAGAGTTGGGAAAGATCTCTGACACCATGTAGGGTGACCAGACCTGAGTAGTCCTCATGCCTGGCAAGTGATCACTGAGTTCCTGTTTGGATACTTCCAGTGACAGAAAGTCATCTCCCTTCCAGGGCATTATATGCCTCATTTATGGATGCTTTTTTTCTTGTGTCTAGATCAACCTCCCTATAATCTTCCCCCACAATGGCTCCTCGTTCTGCCCATTATCATCAAGTATAACAATTAATTAGCCCTTGTGATTTTTGAAAACAGTGACCATGTCCTTCTTAGTTTACTCTTTTCCAGGTTAAATATTCCTAATTCTTTTAACTGTCTCTGGTTTCCTCACTGTGCTGCCTACCTAAAACTAGAAGTGTTATAGGATCATAGGATTTAGAGATGAAAAGGACCTTAGTAATTACCTAGCCCCATTTTGTAGGTAAAGAAACTGAGACCCAGAGAGGTTGCCTAAGGTCACAGAAATTGCAAGTACCAGATTTAAACTTTGGTCCTCTCACCCAAAAAGTTCAGTCATTTTTTAGTTGTGTCCAACTTTTTGTGACCCCATTTGGGATTTTTTTGGAAAAGATACTAGAGTGTTTTCCATTTCTTTTTTCAGTGGATCACCATTTGTCAGTCTCACTTTTCCTCATCTTTTAAAATGAGGATAACCATTTGTCAGAATTCTCCACTATGATCTCTCTGTCTTGGAAAATCCTGCACAGCTTAGCTCAGAGTTTCATTGAGCTACACAAGCCCTTCCTCCAAGACAAGGGAGTGATCTAGGAGGGGTCAACACTGGTAGGTCCCTCATCTGCCACTTTTCTTTTCATTATTTCCCTTAAGATTCTTGACGTCCTCCAGTAAATTTTGTTATTTTTTTCCCCTGGCTCTATCAAATAATCCTTTAGTGGTTGGATTGGTATGACACATTAAATAAATCACTTTAAGCTGTATTATATTGGCTTAACCTACCCACAAGCAATTAATGTTTCCCAGTTATTTAGACTTGTCTTTACTAGCCTTATTTTCATAAAGAATATTTTGTAGTTGCACTTATGTAATGGTTACTGTATATGTCTTAGTAGTAGACTCCCCCAAATTTTATACCTCCTGTAGTTACTTTAAATCTTTTCCTTGATGTTTTCCCCTCTCTTTTAAATTCATGACGTGAATCATGAAAAAAATTGCCCCCTATTTTGTTTTAAATTCTTTAATTTTATTTTTTCTATTTAACATATAAAATAATTTTTAACATTCTTTTTATAAAAAAATATTGAGTTCTAAATTCTCTCTCTCCCTCCTTCTGCCCTCCTCTTTTTAAAGCTGCATTCATTCAGCATGAATGCTCTAGCTTTAAATCAAGTCTGCAAATACAGCTATTGTGGGATTCTTATGGTACTGCAGAGAAACATGGGCACCTCCTGTAGAAGTCAGCCTGGGGAATATGCACATGCCATGTAGTCAGTTCAGTCACCCCTTTGCGTACCTCTTGTCAATTCCCCTCAGTAGCCAATGGAATTAAGTGCCTGATTGGGAAGAAAAGGCTCCCAGTGAGCTGTCCAACTTACATTGGAGGGAGTCAGGCTCTGGAATGCAGTAAAGAAGGAAAGGGAAGCAGAGAGAGAAAAAGAAAGAGATAAAATGTAGACAGAAGTAGTGAGAGGCTGTTTCCCAAGACCATCAGCCCAGCCCGGACCCTAATGGGTTAGCCTTGCAGGGCTGGATGACTTCGTGCTGGGTTATTGCAGGCTCTTCTTCTGGCTTTCATTGATGGTCCTTCAAAAACCCTTTCTACGCACTACTGTCGATTAATCTTCCCAGACCACCCCATCCATCAAGTCATTCCCCTGATGAAAAGTCTACAATGGCTCTCTGTGGCTTTTTAGATGAGTATGAGTTCCTTCTCAGTCTGTAGCTTGGGGGCAATGGAAGGAGGCAGAGGACCTGGCTAAGAATCAATTGATCAGTCATTCAATTGACAGGCATTTCTTATGCTCCTAAAACACTCCAGACACCAAGCTAGGCACTGAATCCCATTAGCATTGTGATTATCTGAAAAACATTTAATTTCAGGCCTTCCCCTCCCCCCACCCCCGTTTTCTTTCTTCTCTTGTCTCTGTGTCTGTCTCTCTGTCTCTCTCTTTTCTCATTCTCTCTCCTCTCCTCTCTTTCTCTTTTCTCTCTCTCTTTTTCACCTGTTTCTCTCCTCTTTCTCTATATCTCATCTCTCATTTCTCTCTTCTTTCTTTCCCTTTTCTCTCTTTCTTCTCTCTTCTAGTCTCTTCTCCCTCTTTTCTATCCTCTCTCTCTTTCTTCTCTTATTCCTCTCTTCTCTACTCTCTCATCTCTTTACATTTTTCTCTCTCTTTCTCTCTTCTTTTTCTCCTCTTTCTTTCCTCTTTCTATTTCTTCTCTCTCTTCTACTCTCTCCTCTCTCTCTCTCTCTCTCTCTCTCTCTCTCTCTCTCTCTCTCTCTCTCTCTCTCTCTCACACACACACACACACACACACACAGAGATGTTATTGATGCATTCAGCTTTTACATCACAGTTATTTGCAGACATGCCCCATCCTCCTCTACTGAGTTCTTCTTTGTAACAAAGAAAACACAGTGAAGAACGAAGCAAAGGCAATGCACTGACCTGTTCTGATATATACAACGTCCTGCCCCCGAGGTCCCTCCTCTTCTCCCCAATAAAAACTGGGTTTTTATTTCCTCATCTGTTCTCTCTGGGATCAAGATTATTCATGACAGTTACTCAAAGTTCAGCTCCCTTTCAGCAAGCCTTTGGTTGCTCATTAGTTGCCCAGCCACAATGAGGTTCTCAAAAGGGAATGGAAATATCTCTGAAAGAAGTGTTTCAAGGGATGTAGCATGTAATTAACAACAACAATAGCTAGAATCTGTATAATGCTTTAAGGTCTGCAAAGAACTTTACATACATTACCTCATTTTATCCTCACAACAACCAGAGGAAGAAAATTTTATTACAATTCCCATTTTACAGATGAGGAAATGGAAGCAGACAGGTTAGGTGACTTGCCTGAGATTATCCAGTTAATAAATATCCTAGGCTGAATTTGAACTCAAGTCTTTCTGACTCCAAGTCCAGTGCTCTACCCACTGTACCAATCTGGCTTAACAACCAAGGTGCACGAGGTGCCAGGGATGATGATGTTTATACCAACAAGTAGGGCAGAAGATCTCATTCTGGAAATGTGTGATCAGAAGACAAGGCAGGGTTGTTCTGGCAATGAGAATGAGGGTTCATGTCTAGATGGCTTGAGGGCTGCCTGATGCCTATAGAATGTTCAGTATCCTTGAGGAAAGCTTCAGGCTTCATGGCCTGTACAAACCTCAATGGATGATTTATGGGAAGTCAGGGACAAGAAGGCATCAACTTTCAGCACCATTGGATCATGATATGCACCACTGAAGGGACCACCTACTTCAGGGAGCTCACAGATCTTCAGAAAAAGGAGAAGTTCTAACTTCCACATCAGTGAAATGGGGATGATAATAATGTTTGTAATTCATTCCTGAGATCCAGGTTCAATTGGTGGGACCCGAGGCAGTAGCACGATGACTTGAGGGGGAGAATTATGTTGATACAAGTTGTCAGATTTCCTCAAACTCCCAGAAGCACTTCCTACCTTGCAGGCAAATACTAAGGCAAGAAAAATCATTTAACTATAATTAGATTACATATGTAGGGGGGAATAATTAGTTGGAATTGGTATCTATCAGATAGCTCTTCCTCCCCTTTCCTCCAGTGACTGTATTCCAACTGAACCCTTCCCAGCCTAGCCTATCCTGAACCCCTCCCCTTCAATTAAATGAGCCTTAAAGAACTGATTGAAGTTGCTTTTCAAGTCACTTAACTTAGATAGTGTTTGTTGTATACTTCAGGAGTGAAAATTGTTTGTCATGGTTTTGTAATAAAAATCCTGGTTGAATGAATATCCAAAAATTTCACTGGGGGATGATGGAAGTTATTGGAGTTACATATCAGCACCCCGGGGTTCTGGCTTAGTGCACATTGGATGGATAATTTGGTCTTTTGGATGTAATGCTCCTTGTATATCCCCTGCTTAGATAAAAGATAGACAGATGGATGGATAGATGAATGGATGAATGGATAGAAAGATAGATTGATAGATCGACAGATGGATAGATAGATAGATGGATAGATAGATAGACAGATAGATAGATAGATAGATAGATAGATAGATAGATAGATAGATAGATAGATAGATAGATAGACAGATAGATGGATAGATAGGTAGGTAGGTAGGTAGGTAGGTAGGTAGGTAGGTAGGTAGGTAGGTAGGTAGGTAGGTAGGTAGGTAGGTAGTTGGATGGATGGATGCATGGACAAATGAATGGATGGATAGATAGATGGATGGATAGATAGATGAAGCATTTGTTAAGTGGTTATTATAAATCAGCATCTCCCCTCAGGTAGATTGTATTCTAATAAAGGAAAACATCATGTAAGAGATGCTGGAAATCATGGAGATAGAGGATTGGGTCAAGGTGGCTAGGAATAGCATGGAGGCCTGCTTCCGGGCAAGATAAAGCCGAGGCTCACCCATCTGATTCAGGAGACCTAGGTAGGGGTGTAAGTCAACGGATAGGGGTGTGGGTCTCATGAGAATGATGGTGGGAGGGTGGGCAGCATAGTGAGGAGAAAGGCCAGGAAGTGAGATCATAGGAACAGAGGATTTTGACATGGAAGGGAACTCACAAACCATCTAGTCACAGAACCACTGAATTTTAGAGGTGGAAGAGACCTTAGCTTCCATCTCATCAAACCTATACCTGAGTAAAAATTTAATCTGTCATAAGGGTTCTTAACCTGAGGTCCATGGATAGATTTCTGGGGATCTATGAACTTGGAGTGAAAAAAAATCTCTGTGTGTGTATACACACATACACATGTACATATATACATATATATACATATATGTGTGCGTATGTGTATGTTGGGGTCAAGATATAGTACGTCCAACTGCGGCTGATTAGAACAACACCAGGTCAAAAAGCTCTAGCACAGGTCAGACACGAATAATCCATGTGAATATCTGGAGGACGGATGTCTCTAGATCTGTGGATCTCACATCTCTTTTGAGCTACCGTACTCCCGCTTTGCTCACAGAGCACAGCACCTTCTCTGATGAGGGCACACCATGCTGGATGGTCCTGTGTCAGTGTCTCCCATGTCCCACAATCTGCTCCAAAGTTCTTCGGAGAGACCTTGGGAGGTGATAACAAAGGACAACAATCAACCAAAAATCAATGTCTAGCTATCTATCTATATAGGTATCTCTATCTGTAAATATATTTTCCATATAGAGTTTTATCTGTTTATTTTCATTAACCATTAGTTTCCTTTTTTAATCCTGTGCATCTGATCTTGCACATTGGAAAACATTACTATAAGAAGGGGTGAATAGGCTTCACCAGACTCTTCCAGAGGGGTTCAGAACACCCATAAAACAGCCTTGCTCTGTATAATTCCCCAAAACAGAAGTCAGTTCACTTGAAGTCTTCTAGGGAGGGGGAAATTACTTTGTCGAAGCAGACCATTCTCCTTTTGAACTGTTCTATTGTGGGGTTTTTTATTTAATAATATCGAGTCTAAAGGTGCTACTTTGCACCCTCCCGCCTTGTTCGTCTCTCTGGGAAGTGAGGAGAACTAGTTAATCCCCTCCATTGGCATCTAAATAAACAGAGGCCTGGAGTATGCAGTCAGATAGGAACATCCGTTTAGATTGAAGAGACATTAGAAGTTTAGTCAAGCCCATCATTTTGCAGAAAACAAAGAAAACAAAGGACTGTAGAGGTGATGGGACTTGGCCAGGATCAGCTAGGGTCTATAGCAATGGTAGGATCATGCTTTGGTCTGTAACAGAATGAGAAAGGACCTCAGAGGCCATCCAGTCAAACCCCTTTATTTTACAGAGGGGGAAACTGAGGCCAAGAGAGAGGTAGTGGCTTGCCTAAGGTCACGTAAGAAGTAATTACCAGTATGGGGATCAAGCATTGGCCTTTTAGCACCATTGATGTGGGTAAGCATGATTCTGGTGTGTGTGTGTGTGTGTGTGTATGTGTGTGTGTGTGTGTGTGTGTGTGTGCGCGTGTGTGTGTGTGTTGTGGTCCTCCTTTGGAAGCCCACATAGTAAATCATCCCTTACCAGGCCGCTCTCCCTGTGGGGCCTATGAAATGCCAACAACGCTGCCTGACTCTTAAAAACCCCCTTCCTGTTTCCCACCAACTCTTTGCTCTCTGTGACTTCTTTCCAACCTGAAAAGCCTCCTGTTTTGGTTTCACACTGTTTCTTGCCCTTTAGGCAAGTTGGATTTCATTGTCTCCACTCAGAACCGTTTCACTGTGAAGGCTGAAAACACAGTTTTTGAAAAAGACAGAGGGAAAGGGTCAAGGGAGTGCATGCTGGATACAAAAACCTCTTCAGAGGGAATATGGTGTCTTTGAGGTCCTTGTAGCTAAGAAAAGCATCACAGGGAACTCTTTCATGGCCTCAGGTATACTTTGCAGACACGAAGAGCCCAAGGTTCTTAGGTACCTGAGGTGTGAGAAAAACCCACAATGGCCAGCTGGGAGATTGGGTATCAATAATGATGAAGCTTTGCTCAGTGCAAATGACAAGCTGGTCATTACAGGACACCAAGAAATAATAACACTAGAAAGAAATAAAAGAGAATCCAAACGATCTCCCTAGAAAAACAACTGATCTGGATAACAGATAGAGGAAAGACAATATAAGAATTGTCAGGCTTCCTGAGACAACGTTTCCTCTGTATCCTTACCTGTAGGAGATAGTATGGTCTGGTGGAAAGGTTGCTGATCATGGAGTCCAAGGTCTTGGGTTCAAATTCTGACTGTGATGATGATTATTTATATGACTCTGAGTAAATTTTCTTTAACTCCTATGGGCCTCAGTTTCCTCATATGTAAAATGAGGGGGTTGGCCTTGGTGGTCTCTGAGGTCCCACTCAGTTCTAGGGCTGTGATCCTATCATTCTACCTCAGCATCTCCTGTATATCTCCTTGTCTCCCTACTCTCCTCTCATCCGTCATCCACAGAGCTATCAAATCAATTTTCCTGAAAGTGTTTTTGACAAAGACAGGTATTCAGAATCTCTTCTCTCCTCTCTTTCTCACCTGTTTGTTTTTCTTTGATTCATAATTTTGCCCTTTTACAACCACAAAGGTTCCCACCACAAAATCAGACATGACTTTTTCCTAATGCTCAATTAAATAGCATAGAGATTAGCAGGGCAAGCCTCACTAGGGAGAGCAAGGAAGGAAGCCTCTTAGACTATTGCTGCACACACACTCCCCTCCCCCAATTTTCCAGTGGGGAAGGGAAAGGAATAAGCATTTATTAAGGACCTACTATGTGCCAGGCACTGTGCTAAACACTTTACAGTTATAATCTCATTTGATTTCCACAACATCTTTGTGAGGTAGGGGCTATTATTCCCATTTTTCAGTTAAGGAAACTGAGTCTGACAGTTCCGCCACTTACCCACTCCCAACTAGGGAGTGACAGAGGCTGGATCTGAACTCAAGTATTCCTGAATCAGGGCAGTTAGGTGGTGCAATGTACAGGGTGCCTGGCCTGAAGTAAGAAAGCCTCCTCTTCTTGAGTTCAAACCTTGCCCCAGATACTTACGAGCTGTGTGACTCTGGGCAAGTTACTTCACCCTGTTTACTCAGTTTTCTCCTCTGGAAAATGAGCTGGAGAAGGAAATGGCAAACTTCTCTAATATCTTAGCCAAGAAAACCCCAAATGGGGTCACAAGGAGTCAGACACCATTGAAGAATGAATAACAAAAATGAATTGGAGAAGGAAAAGGCAAACCAGTATTCCTGAATCCAGGCCCAGCACTCCATCTACTGTGCCATCTAGCTGCTTAGTCACTTAACCTTTGTGTGCCTGAGTTTCCTCAATTATAAAATGGAGATATTATAGCACCTACCTCTCAGAGTTATTGGGAAGATTAGATGAAATAATGTTTGTGAGGCACTTAGCCAAGTGCCTGGTATATAGTAGATGCTTAATAAATACTTCTCTCCTCTTTCTCCTTTTCTCCCTCTCTCCTTCCTTCCTTCCTTCCTTCCTTCCTTCCTTCCTTCCTTCCTTCCTTCCTTCCTTCCTTCCTTCCTTCCTTCGTCCTCTTCTTTCTCTCTCTTTGAATTTAAATAATTTCCTCATTGAGATTTTAATGCAGGTGTACAGGAAATTTCTATATTAAAAATTACATCCCTTATTCTTTCAACTTGAAGTGGATAGGGCACTACCACTAGGGCAGGAAGACTTGAGTTCAAATGCGGCTTCAGGCACTAGCTTTTTAACCTTGGATGTGTCACTTAACCCCGGTTTGCCTCACTTTTCTTGCCTGTAAAATGGGGACTGTAATAGCACTTACCTCCCAGGATTGTTGTGGGAATCAAATGAGATATTTGTAAAAGTGTTTAGCCCAGTGCCTGACACATAGTAGGTGCTATATCAATGCTTCTTCCCTCCCCTCCTTCTCACAACCTGATTGCCTTCCTCTAAATGTTCTCCAGAGTATCACTGTCTCTCTGAAAGTGTGTATTCAGAGCTGAAAAGCCCTTTACTGTTAGGAGAAAAGAAAACAGTTCAATTGAAGGTCACCAGTAATTTTTCATCGTTCAAACATGTGGGCCATCATCCTTTAGCAGTTGCTGTATGGATAATCTAGATGTGGCCTTAGATAGAAGCTTGGAGTCTGAAGGACCTGAGTTCAAATCCTACCACAGACAAGTATCCCTATTCCTACATTTCTTCACCTGTAAAATGAGGCAATTGGTTTTTATGGCCCCTCAAGTCCCTTCTATCTCAAAATATATGATTTCACAATCCCAGTCTTACTCTATAGCATCCTTGACAAATCTAGTCTTGTGATTCTATCCAATTGAAACTGTAAATCATGGAAAACACAGTTTATCTGTGAATGTTTCCTTTTCAGCGGAAAAATCCTTCAGGCCTAAATAAAAGGGATATAAAAGTCAGAAACAGCGGCCCCAGCCAAAGACCACTCCCAGAATTCTCTACTGTACTAAGTATGCTCAGGGAATTCAAGACCCTCAGCTGGCTGCCCACAGTGGTGTGGAATATGAGCTCTAGCTCTAGAGATGAGACCAAGGCTACACGTCTCAAGAAGCACGCTATTGTTGGCTCTCCCATCAACGCATTCCACTCATGTTCACAAGGGATGCCTTGCCACTGAAGTTTAAACCTTTCATTTTTCCTGGCTACATCAGGGAGGAGAAAGACATGAGTGAGGAAAAACAAACAAATGACATTGCTAAAAAAAACACAAAAGAAAGCCCAAACCACAAAAAGCAAAAACTCAAAAAGCTCCAGCAGATGTGTGAGCTTTGCTATTTGTGTGTTTACTGCAATGGCGGCCTCCATCCAAGGAAAATGTTTCAAGTTGGGAATCAGTCTGATGGAAAAAGACTAAGGGATCAGAAGGAGATAAATCAAAGGAGAAGAAATGTTGTGTCACATTTTATGTATGCAGATAATTGGAAGAGAAAGAACAAACAGGTAGAGGAAAGCAAACTTGAAAGCACGTGCTCGCTTACTGAGCAGAACACATTTTTAATGAATGGGATTCCGAGACCGTATCAATTACATTTTGCAACAGTGGGCCAGCCAGTTTCTTTCCTTTTGCTGACCATAACTGAATTGTCACACCATGATTAAAAGCTGTTTCAGTTTAAAATCATCGAGACATCAACCCAGCCCCACAGTTCCTCAGATGGACAATGTGTATGGCTGGTCCTTTGAGACATTTTATCTTGCACAGATGCTGCAAATGGGCAAGTGCTGGACTTAGGGTTGAGCAGAAGGAGAAAAGAGAGAGGTTAGATTGCCTCTGGAAAACTGCACATTGTTTTTAATGATCTGAGGCCTCAACCTAAAAAAAATGCACCCATCTTTTTAAACAATAATTTTCAAGTTGGCGCTGTACATGGCCACAAGTCATGGAAGACCACAGTCTTTTAGGAATTAAAATGGAGGGCAATGAAGAGGTTCCTGATGGATGTAAGAAGGCTGAAGCCAGTTATCAATAAAAAATCAGTATGTCAATAGAGAGATGGCTGCCTGGAAAGCAGAGGGGGACCCAACCATGTAGTGTAAACAAGAGGGAGGGACAAGTGATGCTCAGACCATGGGTTCTGTCAGTCCCTATGAAATGTCAGGAGAATCAGAGGAAGGCTCTTAGCAGGTGGATGGATCTCCAGGAGGTTGTAGGGAAGCACATGACTGGGAGTCACCCAGGATGGGCAGGTATGGATGGATTGCAATCCATCTCTTTGGAAGGAGTACAAATATTGATGAAATCACAGGAATAGCTAAGAGGGATTGAAGGAGACAGTCTGATATGGAGACAAGACCACTGGCTCTGGAGTCTGAGAACCTGAGTTCAAATCCTGCCTTTACTTAATACTTACTCTCTATCCTTACTACTTATGTGACTTTGAGTAAGCTACTTAATCTCCTTCAGTTTCCTCCTCAGTAAAATAAGAGGGGTTGGAATAGATGACCTCTGAAGTCCCTTACCAAACTTCCATTACCCTAAGTTTCTACTCTTAGATATTTCTTTCATAATCTGCCTTTCTTCTTCATGAAAGTAAAAGACAGAAGTGCTGCTCTGGTGCCCATGGAACATTAATAGCAACAGAAATTAGTATTCGTTGTTAGGCGTCTCCTCCATAGCAGATTTAGGGGAGAAGTGGACAAGAACTGGTCAGGATGAAAAGGCATGGATGGGGTGCCTCTTGCACCAATGCAGGGAAGCCCCATTGCTAAGAAAGTCTAGATCCATTGATCCATCCAAGTGTCAATTCAGCATAGCCTAAAAATTCCTTTTATTTGACTAAATATTTCTTGTGACTACTCTGTCCAAGGTCAAGATTCAAAGGGAAAAACAAGAGAATGTGCCCTCAAGGAGATGCCATTCTATTAATGATGGTTGTTCACTCAATAATCACCCTTGACAGTGCTTATCTTTCAAACACCAGAGTAATTGATATTTATAATCTTACTGCTGTAAACAGCCCTTTGAAATGTCCAAATCATTGACAACCTTCCCTTCATTTTAGACCTCTTCATCTCATATTCCTTCCACTGTTTTATACTTCCAGAAACTTACCTTCCCACAGGAGACACCGAGTCCCCAGCCAACCTCTCCAGTATAGGTGCTTCTCCCCTTTTACATCCACTACTGCACACTGGGCCAGTAGGGTCATAGGATCGTAACATTAGAGCTGGAAGGGACCCAAGAGGCTATCAAGTTTACATTTTACAAATAAGGAAACTGAGGCACAAAATTTACATAGCTAGTAAATATATGAAGTCAGATTTGAAAACGGGTCTTCTTAATTCCAAGTCTATTATGCCACACATTCTTAAGGAGCAGATACATTCACAAAAGTCATGGCTCCCCAATGCTATTTTCAGACTCTCTCCTTGCTTCCTCCCTCAGAAAACTCTTTTCTTTTAAGGTTCACTCTATCCATCTATATTATCCTATGCACACTCCGTGTCCATATCATTCTCCTTCCTTTCTCTGGGGGTTTAGCGCAATCTTCCTCTCCAGCCCAATCCCACTCTCACACTTGATGATTTCAATCTGTGTTATTGTCCTTTTAAACCACTTTTCTTCCTCAATCATCAATCTCCTCAACTCCCATGGTCAAACCTTCTATTCTATTTCAGTTATACATGAGATGGTGAAAAATGTCCTTTCACCTTTACTGTTAACTATTTGACCTCTAGAGTGTAGAATCCTGAAATCTTCCCCTTTGACTGAAAACTATATTTCTATCTCTACTGTCTCTAACTTTTATACTTTTTGAGACCTTCCTTCATTTTATCCCTTTTCTGTACCACCCTCTTCTCCAGTCCGTGATACCTGCTTTGGACCCACTTTCTTCACTTTACAATTTTGGACCCTGTAGTTAACAGGTTCAACTTTCTGCCACCCTCTGTCCATAAATCCCTTGCCCTTTTGTCTTATCATCATTTATGCCTTGTCAAAAATCAATCCTAGGTTACTCCCCCCATCCACCCCCTTTCTTGACTCCTATTTGCCTTCTGCCAAACAGATAGCCTCAGTTGAGTCTGCTCTAACTGTGTTATCTATTTTGTTTGGGTCTTCACTGTTGCATGGCAATCCCAGGGTCATAGAAGCAAAACTGTAAAGTATCATTGAAGCCATCTCGTTCAGTGTGTTCATTTTGCAGATAAGAAAACTGAAGCGTAGAGGGCTGTCCTTTTATCCCTCCCTGATTGACTCTCTATCACACATTCCACATGGGTTTTGTAGCAGTAAGAGAGTGAGATAGGAACTATGAAAGAGAAAGTGAGAAGTCTCAAGGTCAAAGATATAAGAAAAACACTAGAATAGAACAGTGGTAAGCGTCTCCTGCTAGGGCTGGTCAGCACATCCATGCTCCCAGTCCACAATGAGCCAAATGTGATGAGAAATAGTACTAAGTCAAGTCAATAGGCACTTATTAAGTGCCTACTATGTGCCAGATGTCTTGCCATGTGCTGGTAATGACAGAGCACGGAATAGAGGAGAATCACTAGCCATTGAGAGCTGCCATTTACACTTATCTTAAGTCTATGATCCATGCTATGAGAGGACCTGAGTTCCTGAGTTTTGCTCTAAAGTCTAGTCCTATTGGTGAACAAGGCAAATATCAGTTATGAACTATACTGCATTGTCTACCAATCAGAATGCTAAAGAAACTGAGCTGGGTGTTTCTCCAACTCCTGGGTTGGGAATAACTAATGTATTCTCTGAATACTGCCTGGGTTTGGGAAATGCTGTGAGCGTGGAACTGAGTGGCAGATGTATTATTATGTATTATACAATTTATTACTTTCCTTATCCCTATGTCAGGAGATAAGACACTGTATGTAGTTTAGTATATTTCATCTAATCCTGCAGTGAAGCAACCCCACTATGCCAAAGTCATGTGGCTAGGGTTCAGTGAAAATAGTGAAAGCAAGTAACTGGGTGGGGTTTGCCATAGTTGGGGGCTTGGGCGCTTAGCAAATATTGGCTTTAGTGGTCATGCACTCTATGTAAAGAGGAGAAAAGAGTTAGTCATTGAAGCTATGGTGGCTTGTTTTTTTTTAAATGAGTGGCCTATTTCATGAGATAGTGAGTTCTTTGTACTGGAGTTCTTCAAGTGGAGGCTGGATATATACACTTGTTTTGAATGTTAAAAGGAATTTTCATGTTTTACTGCATGATGTCAGAATATGACCCTTGAGGTCTCTTCCATCCTTGAGATTTTGTGATTCTGCTCTGGGAAATAGCTAAAGATAGAGGAGAAGAAAAATTTTAGGGTAAATGTGATGGTTATCTTTCAAAATTTGAAGATGTGAAACACATACTGACACATGCGTATGCATATATACACATCTATTATACACATGTGCATTACATATACATATATGTGCATATACACATGTACAATCATGCACGCACATATATGCACATACACATGCACACAAACACACATATATATACAAACACATACATATATACACAAGCACACAATATATATTTTACATACCAAATCAAATATTCATCGAATATTCTGATATTTCTGTATATATGCACATATATAGTATATACATATGTATATATGCATGTGTGTATGTATATATGTATACATATATGTATATGCCTGCATGCATATATATGTATGCATGCATACACATGTACACACATCTCTATTTCTATCTATCTGTCTGTCTGTCTATCTACCTATCTACCTACCTATCTATCTATCCATCCATCCATCCATCCATCCATCCATCCATCCATCTATCCATCCATCCATCCATCCATCCATCCATCCATCCATCCATCCATCTATACACATAGCACCTATGATTCTATCACTGTCAAGGAAGTCCTGATAAGAAACTCATTCTCTAAAAATTCAGATTGCATCTTCCACTGAGAGGTTAAATGACTCTCTCCAGGTACCACAGACAGTATGAGTCAGAAGTGAGACTTGAATTCAGGTCTTCTCTATTCCATGTCCAATTCTATTATGTGGCACTGTTTCTCTATGGTTATTGTTCTGTCCATATCACAAATGAGAAAATGGGCCAAGAAGGGCTAAATTACTTGCCCAGGTAACAGAGTTAGTAAGTGTTCCAAGAAGTCATGACCAGTGAGGTGGCTCAGTGGATAGATTTCTGGGTCTGGAGTCAGGAAAATTGCAGTTCACATCTGGCCTCTGATGTTTATTAGCTGTGTGACCCTGGGCATGTCACTTAACCCTGTTTGCTCAGTTTTCTCATCTATAAAATGTTCTGGAGAAGAAAATGGCAAACCACTCCAGTATCTTTGCCAAGAAAACCCCCAAATGAGGTTACAGAGGGTTGGACATGACTGAACAACAATCTTGTCTGCTTTTCCCTACACAATCTGTATACTCATTGCCAAGCCCCCTCAATCCCACATTCACACATGCCTATATACATTATGCTTCTGTAATCTGTTTTCTTTTCCAAATAGTACTGAGTTATTTCAGATTTAAAGGGCTCTGATTTGGCTGTTACCAGGCTCTCTGTCTTGGCAGGCCTCTCGATATTTCTGAAAATCTGACATCCTTCCTGGCCCCACCATCTGATTGCACGTGTTTCTCCAGGGATTAAAAATTAGCAGCCTGCTGTCTGAAATGTTTATGAAAACAGCTAAATTTAATCCCTCCCAAATTTCGGGAACCTTGCACACTCTAGAGGCTACAGGCTGTTGACATCTCCCCAGTGCCTGTTCAATAACGAAGCTCCTTCTCCCCAGGACCCTTTTAAAGGCGTTTAAAGTTTTCCTCTGAAGCTGTTTGATTTCTTGTTAATTGACTGAATGAAGTCAGGATTCCTTTCAACTCAACCACTTGGCACTTCTCACTGGTGAGGCCTCAGTTCGGGAATCGCTTTGGAAGGACATGACTGATTTTGATCAAATTCCATGTGTCTCTGAAGGGTGTCTTTGGGTTTGATTTGTGGCTTATGCTGGTGTTCTTGTAGAGAACAACAAAGGGATTCCTTTTTCCGTACTTTTGATAAGACCACAGGAAGATAGATTTAGAGCTGGAAAGGCTCTTGGATGCCATGGGATCTACTCTTTCTTCTTTATTTATTACAGTGAGGAAACCAAGGCTCAGAGAGGTCACAAAGCTGGCACACAGGGTCAGATTCACACCATGGTAGAACCTAGATTTGACCCTGGGTCTTCGGACTCCCAATTCAGCAATATGATATAGGATTAGAAGAAGCAGAAGAGTGCTGCCATTGTTTGTGGACAGATAAAGAGCTGCAGGGGACCTCAGAAGCCTTCCAGGACAACTCTCATTGTACAGAGGAGGAAACTGAGACCTAGGAGTAAAATGACTGGGCCAGAGTCACACAAGAAATAAAAAATAGATCTGGCATTCAAACCTAGGTCTTCTGATTTTAAAAGAAAGAAAAGTGAATGTGTATGTGTGTGCACATGCATGTATGCCCTCATGCATGTGTTCTCTCTCTCTCTCTCTCTCTCTCTCTCTCTCTCTCTCTCTCTCTCTCTCTCTCACACATATCACCAAACACCAATTATCTACCACAGGGAGGAAAAAAAAAGATATTTCTTTCATGAGTTTAAAAAGAAAGAAAAGGGAAAGAAAAAATCAGTTAAAATATCAGAAGTACCCAGAGGCAGAACTCTTTCCCCAGTGACTGAGATGCTAGATTCTCACTCTCGCCTCTGGGCAAGCCCCAGTTCAGTCTTTAAAAGGTTAGTTTGTTTGTCAACAGACAGCTTTCAAGCTACATTTCTTTGCCAATTCTGCCAAATACAGCAGAGGCTCCTAATGAGCCAGTAGGTTAGTCATTCTGTGATGAGATCTGCTTCAGGCTTCCACATTCGTCATTCAATGCAGATGAGATTCATTTTTCCCCTCTTCAGTCTAGATTAACAGCAGAACCTTTGGCAGACATACAGGGTTGTGGTCAGACAGTCAATGAGCATGTATTAAGAGCTCAGACCTATACTCGATGCTGGGGCTACATATTCAGAAATGAGACTATTTTCCCCCTCACCAAGAGGTTACATTTGAATAGGGGGAGACACTACTTATAAGGGAATGAGAGATTAGGAAGGGAATTTGGTCATTTTTTTAAATCATTGTTATCATGTGCCAGGTTCTTTGTTAAGAGATACAAAGGCACTGAAAACCAAGACCCCTGACCTCAAGCAACTCACATGGGGGTGTCAGCATGCAAAATACTGTACATGTATAACATAGATACCGGGTAAATGGAAGGCAAGAAGGGAGAGAAAGTGGGATCTGGATTGAATTGAGAAGGAGGCCAGGGAGGTCAGGAGGAAGGAGAGCATTCATGGGAGGCAGCAGCCAGTACAATGATAGGGCAGAGAATCATCTCCTTCCCAAGAGAACAGATATAAACAATCCCCCCCAACACACACACAGACACACATACATACACATACATATATATATACACACATACACATACATACACACATACACACCCATACATTCATACACCTATACACACATACGTATGCCCATGCACACATACATATACACACACACACACACTCACACACACACACATACACATTCATTCCCTTTGCTCTGGTCAGATTCCCTTTAAAACTTGCAAAAGGATTTCTGTTCTCTGTCTTCAAGGGCAGGAGCTAGTTCTTCATGCCTTCCATTGGCCAAAGTATCCTAAAGCAAAGGCAAATGCTCATTATCTTGCTGAGGTAATCTAGGGCTGGGTTGGAGAAGTCCTTTTCCTGGCCCAACCCATGCCCATAGGAAACCCCTTGTGTCAAGTTCCCCTCCCTCAGGTCATCTAAACAGAAGAGTGACCCTTTTGGATCAGAACCATGACTTCCCCTCTGGCCTGAAAAACAGCCAAGAGAAACAATGGTTGAAATTCTCTGGCTGGGGAGATATCTCTTTTAGCCCTCCCACCTTTTCCCTCTTTCCCCTTCCCTCCCCCACTTCATCCCAGGGAGCAGTGCTGGAGCCTCAGTTTTTAAGTGTGATACTGTATCCAAAGCTCCATGTTTCTCAGGGTGAACGGCACTGACCCTGTAGAACCAGAGGAACACATGGGCTTCGACTGACCATGATCTTGGCTCTGGTTCAGAGGAATGTCTGATCCTATTGACTGAAAGATGCTCTAATAACTGATACATAAAATTCAAGGGGGGTGCTTTTAGTTCTTGTTCTTTCTGAAACAAAAATACCCGAAAGATTTAATTCTATGGTTCTGTAGAATCATAGTCAGACAAAAAGCCTTTATTAAATATTTATTATATATTAGATACTGTGCCAAGCTCCAAGAATACAAAGAAAGGCCAAAATAAAAGTGATCTTTGTCTTTAGGGAGTTCGTGTTCAAATGGGAAAGACAACATGAAGGGACTTAGGACTTGGTGTCAGAGCTGGGGGGGTGGGGTTTAGAACAAGAAATATCAGCGCTATGAAGAGTCTTAAAATAGGGAATGTCAGAAACAGAAGGAAGCCTAGAACTGAGAATATTAGACCTGGAAGGGCTTATAGAATGGAGAATGTCAGAGCCAGGAGTGACCTTAGAACACAGAATGTCAGAACTGGGAGGGCCCTTAGAACACAGCATGTCAGAGCTGGGAGGGTCCTTAGAACACAGGATGTCAGAACTGGGAGGGCCCTTAGAACACAGCATGTCAGAGCTGGGAGGTCCCTTAGGACACAGAATGTCAGAGCTGGGAGGGCCTTAGAGATGATCTCATGGAATTTTCTCATTTTTACAGGAAAAGAAACTCAGAGACAGAGCCTTACTTGAGAAAGATCATTCAGCAAATTGGTAGCAGAACCAGTAATATTACTCAGGCCACCTGGCTCCCAGTTTTCTTTTCTTCCTTCTTACACAATCCCTTCCCTCTGTCTATTAAGTGAGAGTCCCTCCTTTCCTTCTCTTCTCCTTCCCCTTATTCATTCTTTCCCTGGCCTCCTGGAATGAAGGGATTTCTTGGACAGTATATGCATTTGATCATAAAAACCTCAAGAGAAAATAAATTTTTTCACTGCCCCTCAACAGGTTTTTAAGCCAGCAAACTTCCTATTTTAATATATAGGATTTGGGGAAGCAAAGATTCATGTCACTCTCAAAGGATTTATTGATATGTTAGACATGACCTTAGAGGCCAGGTAGGCCAACACCTCATTTTATAGAGGAGGAAACTGAGACTTAGACCTGAAATTATTTTCCCAAGTCATTTCATTATTCCTAATCTACGTCTTATCCCTTATGCCCACCTTGACTCCCCATGTCTTTGCAGAAGTGGAGAACCATTGACTTCTTTGAAATGTTGGGTAGTCATGCTAACCTTTTTCTTTTTCTTTTCTTCTTTGTTATAAGGGATCCTTCTCTAAGATGAATATGGTTTGAAATATAGATTATTTCAAAAACAAGAAAAGTGAATACAATGCATAATTACGAAAAAACAGTCCAAGTATTTCTCCTTTGTCTTGGTAGCTCCCACATGCCTTTTATCCAGCTTTAGGTTTCTGTAGAAGCTTTGCTGTTAACTGATGACATTTATCTTATCAATTTTAAAGCTGTCTCTCCTTGAATCAAGTTTGAATGGTGGAGAGTCAGCCACAGAGAGACTCTGGTTCTTGGTGAGGAAAGAGATATGTCTAGTTAATCCTTCAGCAGAAGAGAGGAGACATTGTTCTCACCAGTTGATACCTCCAGCCTCTTTTATGCCAAGTATGAGCAACATATAAATGAGGCTGATCCCTGCGACTCTGGGCACCTCCCCAAGCCCAGCTGTGACTGGCCCTATGGTTGCCCAATAGACCACTGCCAAGATTCTTGGGGCTGTGAAGAAGCTAACCAGCCCCAAGTTTCATTCTTGCAGGTTGGTTGGCCTGTCAAACTGTTTCTCCGTGGTTGGATGTAACTTCTAAAAATCTGTAGAAAAAGACTAGGAAAACTGGAAATTTTCGTTGAGAGGAAGTAGCTGAGTCTTCTCACTTAAGCCTCCTTTGCGGCTTTCATTTTGAGAGCCCTATGTGCGTGTGTGTGCACATACATGTGCATGCATGTGCAATAGACTCCAATTATTCTGAATTGGCTAAAATTTGCATTTCTCTTCTTGTTTGTTCTTCATTCTCAAAGAGGACCGTGATATCAGGAAGGTGATACCATGACTTGCAAGTGAATTGGATTTCAGTGAGACAGGGCTATGCTGACACCTCGCTCTCTCCTCTGGAGCTATCTAGGTCCAGGGGAAAGATACAGATCAAGTCGACTGGAGATGGCCTGGGATGTAGTGGGAGACCATAGCCTTTTTAAGCTAAGATCTTTTCAGGTCTCAGCTTGACTGAGGCAAATGCCTCAGTGATTAAGGCTAGGTAAAAAATGAGGCCCAAAATGACCTCTTTTATCTAGTCAAAAAAATCAATCTGGAAGAAGAGTTTCTGACCCAACTGATATTTACATTCTCTGTGAGACATCAGGGCCCAAACAATGGCCAAGTGAGACTTGGGGTGGGACCTATTGTTGACCTATCAGTGAGACCCAGAGGGGTTTGGGTTTAAGGCAGTCCTTATAAAGAAATCTAGCTCATAAATCCCAAGGTATCTTCTGAAGTTTCAGTAATCAAAATTTGCATTCTTTTTGGCAGAGCTTGTAAAGGTTAGGGCATGATATCCTATGCTGACAGAGGGAGAAGAGGGAAGGAAGAAAAGAAGGACATGTATTTAATCCTCCTTTGCCATGAGAGATGTGTCCAACACCAGCAGTGTGGCAGATCTAGTGCTCAGCTTGGAATGTGTAAGACCTGAGTATGTATCCTGCCTCTGATACCTCTGTAACCATGGGCAAATCACTTAACATTGGGCCCTAAAGTGGAAAGAATGCTGGACTTGGAGTAAGAAAGACCTGAGTTCAAATGTGGCCTCAAACACTTATTTGCTATTTAACCGTAGATAAATCACCTCACTGCTATCTGCCTCAGTTTACTTATCTATAAAATGAGGATAATAATAGCACTGACCTTCCAGGGTTGTTGTAAAGATTATCTGAGATAATATTTGCATAGCACTTGACCAAAGAATGTTATATGGATACTAGTTACTACTGCCACTACTACTACTACTTCTGCTGCTGCTGCTGCTGCTGCTGCTACTACTACTACTACCACTATTACTCTTTCAGTGCCCTGGAAAACTCTAAGGTTATAAGTTGCAGTGCTGACCTGCACTGATAGATGGAGTTCCTCACCTTGAGTTCCCTACTGGTTAAGTTAAAAAATAATCCTATGATCTCTTCAGGCTTTAACTCCTTTAGTCTGGGAGTCCAGCTCCTTTCCCTTCTTCTCACCCCAGACAGCTCTTTCAGAAGAAAGGGCTCATTTATACTGAAAAAAAAATCTTTCTGCTTTCTGTGATGTCTTTGCTGGGAAGGGAAGTTATTTTGTTGGTAGGCTTTCATTGCTTTGCCCAAATTCTTCCCTCTCTCTTCCTCCTTATCCCCAAGATTTCTAAGTATTTGAAGGGGGAAAGCCAGGAAGACAGTTTGATTTCAATACTTGAGACTCTGTAAGGTTGAAAGCCTGGGTACCCACTGCCAAAAGCAGATAGACATGAAAAGGGAAAAAAATGGCAACTTTTGGTAGCTGAAACAACTGAAGGCAGGTCTTTAGAAAGAAGGAAGGGGAAAAAAGGGAAGAAAAGAAAAGTATAAAACAAAGAAGGAAAGAAAGAAAGAAAGGAAGAAAGAAAGAAAGAAAGAAAGAAAGAAAGAAAGAAAGAGGGGAAGAAAGAAAGGAAGGAAGGAAGGAAGGAAGGAAGGAAGAAAGAAAGAAAGAAAGAAAGAAAGAAAGAAAGAAAGAAAGAAAGAAAGAAAGAAAGAAAGAAAGAAAGAAAGAAAGAAAGAAGGAAAAGGAAAGAAAGAAAAAGAAAGAAAGAAAGAAAAAAGGAAGGAAGGAAGGAAAGGAAAGAAAGAAAGGAAGAAAAGAAAAGAAAAGAAAAGAAAAGAAAGGAAAAGAAGGAAGGAAGGGAGAAAAAGAAAAAAGGAAGGAAAGAGGAGGAAGAGGGAAAAAAGAAAGGAGGAAAGATGAGAGAAGGAAGAGAAAAAGAAGGAAAGTGTAAGATGTACAGATGCTGAGAGGAAGGAGTTAAACTTAACCATCTGTTTTTCTGGAGCCAAGACTGGTCATTATAATTAATCAGAGTCTAGACTGACTTCGAATGTTGTTCTAATTTAGTAATAACTAGAATTTATATAGAGCTTTAAGGTTTACAAATTGCTTCCATGTTATTATATCTGCTCCCTACAACTGTAAAGTAGGTGATGTTGCTATCCCCATTTGGCTGATGATTGAGGTACAGAGACATTAAGTGACTTGCTGAGTTTCGCATAGTATCTGAAGCAGAATTTGAACTCAGGTCTTCCTGACTTCAAGTCCAGTACTCTGTCCACTATGTGCATTAACTTTGATGTGGCCATTTGATATATTCTTTTGGTTCTGGTTACTTTGCTCCGCCTCAGTTTATGCAAGTCTTCCCGGGTTTCTCTGAATTCTCTACATTCCCCATGTCTTATAGCACAATAGTATTCCAGCTCGTTGCCCTTTCCTTTTCATTGTCCAGGTTTTATGAACAGTATGGATTAACCCCCAACAGTGGCTCTAATTCAGGTAAAAATGGTGTCCCAACCCTATGGAAACCTCCCACCATCTACACTTCTCTCCTCATTTTAGTATTCTGAGAGCATGTGTACATTAGTGGTAACTGGCTCCCAGAGACAATGAATTGAGCTCTCTCTCTCTCTCTCTCTCTCTCTCTCTCTCTCTCTCTCTCTCTCTCTCTCTCTCTCTCTCTCTCTGTGTGTGTGTGTGTGTGTGTGTGTGTGTGTGTGTGTGTGTGTGTGTGTGTGAACCAAATGGAGGAGTTTTCACTTAACCTACAACAAAGACCCACATGACCTCTGAGCTCCCAAATCCATTCTATCCCAGAAATCTATCCTTCTCAGTCTATGCTCTTAGTTTTCTCTGGGAGTTATCGCTCTGGGCCTGGTTCTATCTCTGGCAATGGATTTGAGAGGCTCTCTCATTTGTATGTTAATAGGGGCCCAGGCCTGTGAAAAGATGGTATCACCTAACAAGGCAATATTAACCTATTGTTAGAACCTGTGTCTGGGAAGAGACTATTCCACTTTTCTATTAGGGCAATGGAGAGGCACCCTGGTGGGTGTGATTAGGCTGTATCACATATAAACAGCGAATTATGAAGGAGAAGGAAAATAAAGGCTGTCATCAAAGAAATACATGAGCAAAGCAAAATAACAAAAAACTGGGTCTGGTTACAATGAGGTAAAGAGTGTTTGTCTTTGAAATCTAAGGACCTTAGTTTGAATTGCAGATTCACCACCTGCCACCTGGGGGACCCTGCCAAATGATTTCACCTCTCCGAGCCTCAGTTTACTGTTCTGTAAAACAAGGAGGCTGGGATAGATGGCCTCTTCTTGTTCTCTAAGATCCTGTCATTCTGCTATAATTCTACAGATGTGTCATGGAAAGCCCATCCCACCCTGATCCTTTCCTGGCTTTCTATTCCTCTTATACCTGAATCCTCTCCCTGTAATTTACAATCCAGCAACATCAGCTTGCTCATTGTTCCTCCAATAGCATACTCAGTGCCTTTGCAAAGATTCTACACCCCCCCCCCCCCCATGCCTGGAGTGCTTTCTTTTCTCACCACCATCTCTTCCTTCTACAGGAGTCCTTTTCCAATTCTCTCCCCTCCCCACCTCTGAACTGAGATGATTTTTCATTTATTCTATTTGCCTGTCATCTTCCTCATTAGTCTGTGAATTGTTAAAGAACAAGGGCTATTTATTCTGTATATCCCCAGTGCTTAGCTCAGTACCTGGCATACAGTAAGTGCCTAATAAATGTTTGTTCATTGATGGATACCCCTTGTCCCCAAATATGAATTTAACACATAGTAGCCTTGTTTTGTGGTTTGCTATCATTCAGTATATTGGCTGGGGTGATATTTACTTTACTTTTAAATTTTATTTTATTTTTCAATATGATATCACTTATTTTTCTCCCTGTCCTGTTGTTGTTCAGTTGTGTCTAGCTCTTTATGACCCCATTTGGGGATTTTCTTGACAAGGACCCTGGAGTGGTTTGACATTTCCTTCTGTACTCATTTTACAGATGAGGAAACTGAGATAGGGTAATATGACTTTCCCAGGGTCACACAGCTACTGAGGTCAGATATGAACTCAGGAGGATGAGTCTTAACTCTGGAGCCTGGTACTCTATTCACTGTGCCACCTAGCTGTCTTTGCTCCCTGCTATGTCCTATTTCAACTGAAAAGGAAAACAAAACCTTTGTAACAAATAGTCACAGTCAAGGAAAACAAATTGTCCATGTCTAAAAATGCATTTCTTATTCTGCACCTTTGATCTATCACCTCTATGTGAATAACATAGGTCATCAGTCCTCTAGAATCATCACTGGTCTTTATACTGATTAGAGATCCTGAGTCTTTCAAAGTCATTTGTCATTGTAGTGTTGTTTTTGCATAAATTGTTTTCTTGGTTCCCCTCATTTCACTCTGCATCAGTTCATACAAATCTTCCTAGGTTTCTCTGAAGTCATCCCCTTTGTCATTTCTTATAGCACAATAATAATCTGTAACATTTGCAAATCACAGTTTGTTTCGGTGCTCCCCCATTGATGGATATCCCCTCAGTTTCTCATTCTTTGAATTACCAAAAGAGCTTTTATAAATATTTTGGAGCACATAAGCCCCCTTTTTCCCTTTGTTTCTTTGGGGTATAGGTCTTGTAGTGGAACTTCTGGGTCAAAGGATATGTGCAGTTTACTGAGTTTTGTGGTATAGTTTCAAGTTGCTTTCTAGAATAGCCAGACCAATCTATCGTTCCCCTCAAAGTACATTAGAATTCTGGTTTTTCTGTAGGCTCTCCAAAGTTTGCCATTTTTCTTCATTGACATCTCTGCCAGGCTGATAGGTGTGAGATAGAACCTCTTATATTTTCCTAATTATTGTTGACCCGGGGTGCTTCTTCATGTGATTATTCATAGTTTGGATATTTTCCTTGAGCACTGTCTACTCATGTCCTTTGATGACTTACTAGTTGGGATACCTATTCTTATAAATCTGAATCAATTTTTTTAACATCTTGAAAATGAAACCTTTATCAGGAAGCTTCCTGGCTTCCTTCAAGTCCCAAGTAAAACCCCACCTTCTAAAAGAAACCTTTC
Source organism: Notamacropus eugenii (assembly GCF_028372415.1). Taxonomy (NCBI): domain Eukaryota; kingdom Metazoa; phylum Chordata; class Mammalia; order Diprotodontia; family Macropodidae; genus Notamacropus; species Notamacropus eugenii. The sequence goes on from NC_092876.1 coordinate 53,322,093, forward strand.
TTATCCTTTAATGCTAATCTAATGTTTTTTTTTCTGTTGACACTCTCTAATAGCTCCTCTACATATTTGTGCATAGTTGTTTATATATTATCTCCCCAATTTTGCCAAGTGTCTTCAAAGCAGGGGCTATTCCCTACCTTTCTCTCTATTCCTAGCTCTTACTGTATTGTCTGACGTGTGGTAGGTATTTAATAAACGTTTTTTGACCAATTGATGAACAATTCAGTGCAGACTGGTTCTATTTCTGCATTGATAGTTGCAGAGTAGAAAGAAATTGACTAGAAGGTGCAAAGACTTATGCAATTTTTATATAATCAATTAGCTTTAATTTAGCTATGGTACTCTAAAGCTGGGATTCTCATTCCACGTCAGTGACAAAGGAACTGGATTGTATCATTCTTGACATTTACAGCATAAACTAAATCAAAAGAAAGCTGCAGCTAAAGGGAAGACTCAAAGATTTTCCCTGGAGAGAAGGACAGAGTTGGTGGAGTTGTGTTTATTGGGCTCTCCAAGGCAACAAAAAGCACCAGTTCATGAGATACTTGTCAGAGGAGCATCATGAAAATAATGGTAGCTTTTGCTTCAATATAAGTTTTAGAGGATAAACACAAATAGATAAATTTAACAAAGAAATAATGCAAAGAAGCTCTAATTTAAATCAACCTGTTCTATAATTCTTGTGGACTTCACTCTACAGGTGGGCACACTTGAGGATAATAAGAAATATATTGGATAACATGGATTAGGCATGATAGAGGTCAAGGACTTTTTGACTACATAAAAGCCTGCGAAAAGAACCTTTCTCAAAATAAAGAATCAGAAGGCATTGGAACAAATACCACCTGGGAAAAAAGAAATTGATTATATCCTTCCAAATAGGAAATGACTCATTACTTATGTAGGAATCACTCATGAATCAGCTGTTCTGAAACCACAGAATTGTTTAAGAAGTAAATAATAAAATTAGTAAAAAGCCAGAAGACAGAGATAGACAGGCAGATAGACAGAAAGACAGAAGGACAGACAGATATATGCATGTCAATGTGTGACTCTGTGTGTGTGTGTGTATGTGTGTGTGTGTTTGTGTGTGTGTGTGTTTGTGTGTGTGTGTGTGTGTGTGTGTGTTGGAGAGATTAATATAATCACAGAAGGACTTGTATCTACTAATTCTAGAAAATAATAGACAAATAGTAGATATGTTAAGGTATTTGCCTACAAGTCCACAAAAATGTCATCAAACATATTTAGGTTATAATGTGTAAAATGATTTATTTTTCCCCTGATTACTTTATCAAGTGCAAATCTTCTCTAAGTGGGTCAAGAGAGAAATAATTTAAATTTGAGTTTGTTGAATCACTCATATCTCTTAGGCCCATGTATTAAAAAACAGCAGTAAGCCCAGGAATTAACCAATCCAGTTATGGAAGAGTTCTAGTTTCAGAGTTTGTAATTTTTGGAGTTGGAGCCAGAAGTAGGAAAAGTCAAGCCTTTGAGGGGAACTTTCTTGTGAGGGAAGAGGAGACTTTCAGACGTTTCCCCCTAAAATTCCAATTAGTCATACTATCATAGAGTCTGAACCAGTAGAAAGTAATGCATTCTTCTAGGAGTGAAAAGACATACTAAGCAGACATGGATATAAAAAAAAATTTACCCAAAGGAGGAAGCATCTTCAAGGATTGTGCCCCCTTGCACCAAAAAAGGATGTCACTATGGATTCAGTAAAGGACTTGCAGAAAATAAAGTATCAGAAATTGTGAGTTACCTTTTGCAATACTACATATATTGTACCAGTGTACTCTAAATTTTAATTCACTCTAACCATTGATGTTATGTATATTTGTGAGAGAATATGCCCCAGGATTTTGGGGGCAATATTTTGTACCAATTGTTTCTTACTTTTGTCAGTTGTTTAAATGCCTTCGATAAGAGCTGAATTTATGAGCCGACTGTTAATAGGAAGCACACTGGTGAGGGCTCATAAGCTGTAGCAGCAGCAGCAGCAGCAGCAGCAGCAGCAGTAGTAGTAGTAGTAGTAGTAGTGGTTAGCAGTAGCAAGAGGAGGAGGAAGAGGAAGTTTACTTATTGACTCAGAAAGTGGCAATTTCCACTCTGGGGACCCAGTCAGAATGCTAGTTGGAGGAAGAATCCATAGGAAGTGTTATAAAAGAATAAGTATGTAGTTTGTAATTAAAATAACTCCATCCTAACTTATTAATCAAGTTATTCATGATGGAAATGAGATATAGATAAAGGACACAGATTACAATAATTTCATATGGAAGGTTAACTAATGAAAATAAATTGTCAGCATGAGATCAAAAGAGCCTTATGTAGGAAACACTTGGTTTACTTGCCAATGAAAAAGATATATAAGCCAAGGGCAATGGCAGTTCAAAATAAAAAACAAATTCTTTTGTAAGATCTTCTAGGAAAGGCAATGCAAGATTGTGAGCAATATCAGTTGATTAAATAAAGACAAGCAGTGGAGAATAAAACCAGTCCAAAGAAAAGTTGGCAATGAACTCAACTAAGCAAAATCATCCCAAGAGAATTTAAAAATGAAAATGGAAGAAGGACATAAACAGAATGATAATGAAAAAAAATTGTAAAGACTTTTTATCACTCTTTCTTCGCCTCCAAGGAACATGCAGCCACCAAACTTAGTCTAATAATGGACTCAGATTTCCTTGTAGAATCAATAGAAATGTCACTGTGATGAGGGTGGTGGAAGAACAAACATTTATTAAGTGCCTACTCTACACAAGACACTGTGCTAAACTCTTTTCAAATGTTATCTCATTTGTTCTGAAGAGGAGAAAAGAGAAGGAAAGCAGACATAGACCAAATATTCCCAGATGAGTCCATCTCATAGGAGGCAGAGTTCTTAGGCAAATGAGTGGTCCATTCACAAGAGGGATCACATTGAGAGATCAGTTTTCTCTTCTAGAAGGGAAATATTCCAAAAACTTGGGGGAAAAATCTTGGAATTCAACACCAAGAAAGGCAACTCAACCATTTTCTGTTCATGTGAATTTTGCATGAGAATAATCTATACATATATCCAGAGAATCCTCAGTTACAGTACTAGTAGGAAATATACAGGTTTTCCCAAGCAATATTTCACAATGAATCACTTTCACCAACCTGCCTGCAAGATGCAGAATATAAAATTCTGTTTTAGTTTGTTGATTTTTTTAAAAGCTGTAGAATAAAGGCTTTCTTCCAACAAAATATCAAAATTATTTAAGATTTTGCAAAACAAGCAGAGATAACATTGCCTTAACATTCCATCAATTAATAAACAAAATCAAGGAGAGCAACAAATTGGGAGATTTTTGCTCACCAATGGAATTTAACACTATCTTAGAGGAAACCCAATATGGATACCAAATAGAAGAGGGATTCCTTATGGAGGGTGATATTGTATAGACATCTGTGTTTTAGGATACCATGCTAGTTAGGTATATCAAGGCCCAGAAGATTGTAGAACCTCCTGGATAATATTTCCAGCTACCCAAAAGAATTTGGGTTAGCCATCCACACGGAAAAAAAGAAGGGGATGAAGAATTCACTTGTTCAGATTATAACATATAGTTAGATGGACAACCTACAGAGCTCATTCATCCATTTATATGTGACAGACACTGCAAGTGGCAAAAAAAAAAGCATGTTGGAGGTAGAATTAAATAGGAGAAGAGTAGACTAGATTGCTTCTGGAAATTATGAAGTTTTTTTAATGACCATAAACTTCTCCAAGAAACAAAACTCATCTTTTTTCTTAAAATAATGATATCTGTCTAATTATTATTTTTCTTTTTGGTCTGAGAATCATGGAACACTACATTCATGGACGAATTAAAAATCAATTATTCAAAGAACAGTAGAAAGGCCCATAAGACATGCAAGTAGGCTACAGCATGTTACAAAAAAGGAACTGTGAAGACCTAGAGTAAAGGGTATCATCAAAGAGATATATGATTGTGAAAGAAGATGGTGAGAGTGAGGGATACCCACTGGATAGCCTGTGTGCTCTGCTAGAGAAAGTAAAGTCAGACTACCCCATCCCCAATATTTTGGGTGCATCCACTATTACTAAATGGATAGTATGATGGGAGATGAGAATCGCAAAAGATGGGTAGGTATGGATAAGTTTCAATTTGCATCACTGGAGAGAATATCCATAGAGGAAATCAGAGATCCATTAGAGTTTTGAAAATCCCAAACTACCACTGTTTATCCTATTTTGTATATATCCTCCACCTTAGCAAGAAGAAACTTTGAAGCCCAGGGATTTCCCTACTTCCCCTATTCTAGAGAAAGGTTAAGTGAGGATGGCTGTGGTGCTTTGGTTCATTCTGATCCTGATATGGTTGAAAGCACACTAGAGTTAGAGCCAAAAGACTTTGGATTCAAATCATGGTTCTTGATGACTTACTCTTTCTATTATCTTGGGCAAGTAGTAACCTCTCTGGGCCTCAGTTTCTCAATCTATAAAATGAGAGGTTTGGATAAATTGACTTTGAGTATCTCTTCTAGCTCTCAATCTATGATCCCATGATTTGTGTCTGAGTACAGAGCCTTCTGTAGGGTTATACCACCTGTCATCAAAATATTTGAAAAGCTGTCACAGAGGAGGGACCAGGCCTGTTTTAATTTACTTAGAGAGCAATAGAGGGAGAGGGAAGAAATCAGAGCAGTGAGTGGAAGCTGAGAAGAAGCTTGGCTTGATGTAAAGAGAATCTTCTGATAGCGAGAGCTGTCCCAAAGGGGAAGGAGCTGCCCCTTGGGAAAGAGTTTCACTTGAATAAAGGCCAAATGAACCCTCACCAGGGATGCTCAAGGCAGGATGTTGGATTCAATGATTTCTGAGGGGTGCAGGCCAATATTAACCTGCTTTTAGAATATGGACCTGGAAAGAAATGATTTCACTTTTATACTGGGGCAACAGAATGGTGCCCTGGTCGGTAGGGGTAGGCTGTAACTCATTACAAAAAGGAAACGATGAATGAGAGTAAAGCAAATGAATGTCACCAAGGAAACAGATGAGGAAAAAAGAGTCAGTGTGTTGCAGAGGAAAGTGAATTGTCTTTGGAGGCTGTAAGTTGTAGGTGCTATATTGGGTGGTTTTATTAACTGTTGAGAGTTTTGCGTGTGTCTGTGTGTGTGTCTGTGTGTGTGTCTGTGTGTCTCTGTGTGTGTCTGTGTGTCTGTGTCTGTGTGTCTGTGTATAGGGAGGTAGAGTTAGGGAGGTGATCAAATGATGTAGTTCACAGAGCGTTGGGCTTGTGCTTAGCAAGTTCTTGTTGTTCAGTCATTTTCAATTGTATCCAACTCTCCATGACCCCATTTGGGGTTTTCTTGGCAAAGATACTGGATTGGTTTGCCATTTCCTTCTCCAGTTCATTTTACAGATGAGGAAGCTAAGGCAAATAGGATTAAATGACTTGCCCAGGGTCACATAGTTACTAATGGTCTGAGGCCAGTTTTGAACTCAGGAAGATGTCTCCTTGACTCCAGGTGCTGTATCTACTCCATCCACTATCCACTATCCACCCCTCTTAGCTACTGAATTCACTGTATCCACTACCCCACCTAAGTTCAAATCCTGTCACAGAGACTTCCTGACTATGTGACCCTGTCTTCAGTTTCCTTTTTTTGTAAAATGAGGGTAACAGTAGTACCCACTTCAGAGCTGTCATAATGATCAAGTGAAATAACATGAAATACTTGAAATACTATATAAATGCTAGCTACTAGAAGGAAGGGTCCTATGGGAGCATGGGAGATTATTGAGTAGCAGTTGTGATGTAAGGAACAAAATATATTAATAAAACTTTCAATATTACAATGAAATCACCCCTTGCTGAGTCCTTTCCAGGTCCCCCTTATCCATCTTGAGCCCCATGCTGGCACTCCCTCATTTTAATCCATTAGATGGCCTCTTTTCATTTTCAGCGTTTGCTTCTAAGAAATGCTGTTTGCAGTCCAGGCTCCTGGAAGGTGCCATCTTCCACCTCCTGCAGAACTGGGCACAAAGAAGGCACATGAGGGTTTGAATAATGCTGTACTCATCAGCCTTGGCCTTCCTCCAGCATCTTGACAACAGATTTCATCCTACGTGCAACCTTATACCCTGAGAGAGGCAGGCATTTCACAGCTGCTTAATTCTGCCCAGGCTTTGCCTCTCTTCCAAATAAAGATGGACAGTCACGCCCACTAGGAAAATGGCTTTGGTGCTTATGTGTTTGAAGGGCTAGTCACAACACAACCGCCAAGATTCCAATAAGCTATAAAGATAAGTACTCTTGTCAGCAAGGAATTATTTACACCGATAAAACTGAAGAAGGATATAATCCTTTATTTACTATCAGATATAGTCCTCTGAAAAAGCCAGTCTGAGCAAGGGAAAACAACTTTAAGGAATGAGGGTCACTGGCTCAGCTGAGAACTAGATTGGGGGGAACAGAGATTTTCCTCAAGATTTCACATTTGGTTTGCAAAGTAAAGATGGATGGTCACACCCATCGGGAAAATGGCTTATGTTGGAAAGGCTAGTCACAATACAACTAAGATTCCAACTTGCTGATGGTATGTGTGACTTCAAAGAATCACCTCTCCCACTCTGTTCACCTCTGTTCACCCCCACCCTTCCACACACTTCATTTATTTTTTTGACCGCTTCTTGGCTAGCAAATGAAGAAATTTAGAAAGAATATTTTCCAATGGTATATATTTAAAAAAGAAAGCATGGCATATTGACAAAGCCAGGAAGATCTGGGTTTAACTCTTTCTTTGGACGCTTACTGACAGTGAGACCCTGGGCAAGTCATGTTAACCTCTTAGTGTTCAAGACAACTCAGCAGATGACTTATCGCTCTTAGAGAAGGATCATGATGCCATGGAGATGATGGGGTTTGGATTCAGAAAACCAGTCTGGAACAAAATTGCTCCATCTGCAAAATTGAGATGGGGGACAGTGAGGTATAGGAAGGAAGGAAGCGAAGAAGGGAGGGAAAGAAAGAAGGAAACAAGTATTTATGAAGCATCTACTATGTGCTAAGCATTTTAAAAATACTATCTCATTTCATCTTCACAGCAACCCTAGAAGGTAAATAGGAAGGTGGTCTCAGAGTCACAGAGATCTGTGTTTATGTTCCACTTCTGACATGCACTGGTTGGACCAGCTAATTATTTAACCTGATTTCCCCCTTGCTGCTCTCTAAGATAATAATTTAAAGAGAAGATGCCAACTTGTAGTGGTAGAAGAAGCTTCCTCAACCAAAAGTTCCCTATACTAATGAAATAAAGGTCCCTATCCCTATCTCTTCAACATTTATTAAATACCTACTTTATGTAAAGCAGTATGTTGGATCACTGGGAGAGAAACTTTAGGTTACATACCATGATATTTGCCTCAAGGAACTTGCAGCATAGGAGGGGGAGAAGAAACAACACAGTGATTCTGCGTAGTATTACAGCAGAAAGCAAAGGACACAGTGAGGTTCAGGTGGGGAAGGTCATTACTGACAGGGAGAAATCAGGGAATGCTTCCCGTCGGAGGTGACTTTAGAGTTGGGCTATAAAATTTGAGAGTGGGTGAGATTTCAGTGTTACCCTGTCTGTATAACTAAAGGCATTCTCCTTTAATATCTAAGAAATCATGTCATCTGAAGGATACAGTTACAGGATGCTTGTGACCTAAAAGAACCCAGGTGCCATTTAAAAGGAAAAGAACTGTGGTGCAGTAAATAGAATGTGGGTCCTGAAGGGAGGAGGACCTGAGTTCAAATCTCACTTGAGGTACTAGCTGTGTGATCCTAGGCAAATCACTTAACCCCAATTTCCCCCAAAAGGAAAAGAACTGATTCAATGCCTCCTCTGGAGTGAGTTCATCCTGTTGGCCCTTTCTGAGGTGGTACACATTATTTTCTATGTTCTAAAATTTTCTCCAGCATAGGAGGCAAAATTAGATAAAAACTATTATTGCATACCATATACCAAGGTTAGCTCCTAATGGATATATGACTAGGACAGGAAGAAGTTGAAGATAAGTGAGGGGTTGGGTATGACACACAGGGCAATCTGCTGGAGACGTTGGGATGAAATGAGATCACTTGTACAGGTAGAGGGGTTTGCCTTGGCAAAGGAAGGGGCTATCACCTACATCTTCATGTGAGACTGGAAAAAAGGGAGTGATGGTAGGGTGAGACATCTATCTTAGTAATGTGAGATCGAGAGGAGAGGAGAGGAAGAGGGAGGAGAGGAGAAGGGAGAGGAGGGGAGGGGAGGAAAAGAGAGGAGAGGAGAGGAGAAGAGAGAGCTCTCAGTAAATAGCTTCAGTTTTTTCAGTGAAATATGTGGCTCCAGGTTCTCAACTGAGAGGGTGGGGGGTAGGGGAGCCATAGGAAGTTTGAGAAGGGATGAAAAGCTTTGGAAGAATGGCTGTGGAGAATGGATACTGAGTTAATTAGATGTAGAAGGATTACCTTGTAGCAGTGAGAGCCCAGTTGAGATTATGTAACCTACATTTATGGTGGACTTAGTTAACAATTTCATGATGTTCTCTAGCTTCATTTAGCAACATTCAATTTTGAATTTTTCTTGTTTTCATGTCTTGCCATAGTAAAGAGTTCATTACCAAATGATTAGTTTACTGCTGAGTCTCTCTGTACTTTGCTAGCTAGCCCTGAAAAAAAGGAATCAGTTTGTTATTCTTATTTTTACAGACATAGGTGGCATAGGGATAGAATGCTGGACTTGGAAATCAGAAAGATCTGAGTTCAGGTATTGCCTAGGACACTTACTAAATAGCTATGTGACTGTGGGAAGGTTGTTTATCCTCTCTCATCTTCAGTTTCCTCCTATAAAATGGAGATAATAGTACCTACCTCATAGGGTTGTTTTTAGGCACAAATGAGATAACTTCTGGAAAATGGTTTGCAAATCTCAAAACACTACATACATGTTGACTCTTATTATAATTGGGTCATACTTTTTATCTTTTCTAGCATGATAGAACCTGCCAGAAATTATGCTCTATTGGTAGAGCCTTGGATTCCAAGGTCACCTCCATATCAACATGAAACATTGGATTAAGGAATAGTAGGGTCCTAAAAATGAATCAAAATAAATGTGTATTGCTAAAAAGATATGTTTCTATGGGATTGCTGGAGACAGCTCCAATAGTGCTGACTGTTAAATTTTCAGTATGAATATGCACCTTGTAAATGGTCTGCTTTGTTGTGTTTCTTGATTGACTAGACTTAAGAAAATGATGAATAAAAAACTAACAGCACAAATTAAACGTAAAAGTTCTCATGGGAAAATGTTTCTCTTTTTCAGAGAGCTGGTTGTTGAACATTTGCCAGTATTTTGCTGTCTCAGATGTGTGAGGAAATTTAGAGCAGTGGAAAGATAAATGAGGGAAGAGCCAGAGCGCTTAGGATCAAGTCCCCTGCTACTCACTGCTAGCATGGCACTGGGAAAGTCACTTAACTGAGTTGTTTCATTTAATCTATATTAAAAAATCCAACTCTTCCTTTCCTTCACCCTATATAGTTAATCACGTGCTAAGTCTTGGCAATTCTATTTCTGAAAGAATTTCTCCTGTATCTTCCGTCTGAGTCACCTTCTGCTTTCACTGATGATATTTTGTATTTACAGAATTGCTAGGATGTTTTTTTCTGACGTTAGAATACAGTAGGGACTTTCTTTTACCTTTTTTTTTGTATCCCCAGCATTTGACATAATGTTCGTCACATAGTAAATGCTTGTTGTTGATGAGGTCTGGAATGCTCTTTCTTCCCCCTTGCCTTTTAAAATCCTTGGCTTTTTTCAAGAATCACTTCATTAATTCAAAGGATTCTTTAAGTGCCTACATGTTGTGTTTCAGGCACTAGGTGCAGTAAGAACTGAGGATACAATGACAAAAGTGAAGGTCTGTACCCTGGGTTGGTGGTGGTGGTGGTATTGGTGGTAGTGGATTCAAGTGGAGTCAATCCCACCATCCTACACACGTATATAATTTACCTGTTTACATATATGGATATATACAAATATACAAATGTAGTGCACATTATATGAATATACATACAACATATACTTTTATGTAACACATACACATATGTAATATATGCGTTTTATTTATATTCTTTATATACAGATATACACACATATAATGTTGATGTGTAATATGTATAGTATATGTGCACATGCATATAGAGCATACATGATATATTATGTACATGTACACATCCATAATATATAATTATATGCACATGTGCATGATATACACATGATATATGTATATACAAATATACACATTATATGATATGCATTATACATGTGTGTATGCATATACATACACACATAAATATTATACCCATGACTATCTGGAAGGGGGATTGGAGTGAGGAGAGAGTTCTAACAGGAAAAAGATCAAATAGGAGTTTATTATAATGGTATAATTATTATATAATATAAGGGAAGCTAGGTGGCTCAATAGATAGAGTACTAGGCCTGTAATCAGGACAACCTGAATTCAAATCTGTCTCAGAAACTGAGTAACTGGATGACCCCAGGGAAGACATTTCACCCAGTTTGCCTCAGTTTCGTCATCTGGAAAATGAGCTGGAGAAGGAAATGGCAAACTACTCTAGTGTCTTTGCCAAGAAAATCCCAAACAAAGGTCAGACATGACTAAATTGACTGAACAACCACATAGTAGTATATATGTATAGTATATAGAATATAGTATTCAGTATATATGTATATGTGTGTAGATGGATACATGGATAGATAGGTAGAAAAGAAATGTGTAGATGGATATATGGATACATGGATGGGTAGAACGCAGATATGTACAAATGGCCTTGGGAAAGAAGCCACTGTCTTTTAGGAGATTGGTGGGTGAGAAGCAGGAATTTTTTATATAATATAAATATATATGTTATATATATATATACATACACACATAAATATGTATACATACATATACACACACACATATATGTATGTGTATAAATTAGTCACACTTGAACTGAGTCTTGAAGGAAACCAGGAATTGCAAGAGATAGAAATGAGAAAGGGAATCTTCCAGGTATAGAGAACAGTCAATGCAAATGGAGTTGGGAAATGGATCAATCAGGCCAATATTGCTGGACTTTGTAAAGTGTGGAAAGGAGGAATGTGTAATGTCTAGAAAGACAGGAAGCAATTCTACTTATGAGGAGCTTTTAGTTCCAAACAGTATATGTGGTCCAGAATCAACAGGGAATCCTGGGAGTTTGCTGGGGTGAAGGATATGGTCAGAATATCATATCAAGGATATGGTCCTTGAAGGAATCTATTTTCGTAACTTTAGGGAAGGTGGATTGAAGTGGGGAGAATGTCGAGGCCAGAAGAAGATAGAATAGAAGTCTTGTATAATAGTCCAGGCAAGATGTTAGTGGGTGGCTGTGTGAGTGGAGAGAGGGAGGACATCTACGAGAGATACTATGGAGGTAAAAAACAAACAAACCAAAAATAATGATTGGGCATTGGATCATGGGAGTGAGGATGAGGAATTGTGGATGACACTGAGGTGGTGACCCTGGGCAACTTGAAGTATGATGGTCCCCTTCACAATAACAGAGAAGTTCAGAAGGATTCAGAAGTTTTTGGCTAGAGAGAGAGAAATAATGTGTTCTGTTTTGAATATGTTGACTTTGAGATGCCCACTGTATATCCAGTTCAAAATATCTCTCGGGCAGCCAGTAAGAGAGGACAGGAACTTAGATCATAGATTTATAGTTGGAATAGAGCTTAGGGACCATTTGGTCCAATCCCCTCCTTTCACAGTTGAGGAAACCAAGGCACCAAGAGGTTAAAGAATTTGCCCAGGGTCACGTGGCTTCTAAGTGTCTGAAGCAAGATTTCAATCCAAGTTACTCAAGTCTTCCTGTCTCCAAGTCCAATGCTCAGTGCCCCAGATCACACTGCTTCTCTGAGAGTAAGCTTCCTGAAGGCAGGGGCTCTCTCCCTGCTTTTCTTTTTTTTTTTTTCCCTTCTATCTCGGCAACCCTAGGCCCTGACTCAGTGCCTTGTAAGTATATACTTAATAAATGTTTTCTGCATTTGAATTCTGAAGACTAACTTATGATTGTGATATTGGGTCCTGGAGCTGTGTGATGTATCCTCATGATACAAAATGCCTCCAGCTTTTTCACTTCATCTATCCAGATTTGGGGAGGGCTTAGCTAATTATGCCTGACTCCCAGCCTTGGAGCCTAGGATTCCCTCACTGGTGATCGGAGCCTCTCCTGATTTTTGCTCACTCTTAAGCAGAAAACCATGATCTGTCCCCATCCACCCTCTGCTTCACTAAGCCCTCCCTCCATTCATCTCCATCTTGCATATCTGAGTGGCAGCTCTCATTAGCAGCTCTTTGGAACCTCTGGATCCTCATCATCCATAATGTAACATCCTGTGGGCTGAGTGAGGGCAGGACAAGAAATTTTATTGGCAGGTCTGGCTCTCTACTCAAGTCAAATATCCATTTTGCAGTATAAATGAAAATAGCTCTCATGCTGGTATGACCATCCCTACATCACAGCAACTGGCAATAGGGTACTGGCCTTGGAATCAGAAAGGTATACATTCAAATCCCACCTTTGGTGTGACCCTGGCCAAGTCACTTAATCGATCGGGGTCTCAGTTTCCTCATTTGTAAAGTGGGTATAGTAATAGCACCTACCTCAGTGGGAGTTGCAAACCTGAAGGAGACAGAGTATTATTGTTATTTTAAAAGGGTCTTCCACAGGCTGTCTCTTTTTAAGTCTCCCTATTTCCTAATGAGAATTTAGATGGTGTTTTAAGCCCTTACACACATTATTTCATTGATTTTTACAACTCTGCAAGGCTGCAATTGTCCTCATTTTAAAGGTGAGGAAACCAAGATTCAGAAGTGTAGTACTCTGCTCAGTCATACAACTGGTACATGTCTGAAACAGGATTTGAGCCCTAGTCCTCCAAATCCAACCTTTTATCCCCTATACCGTGACGTAGCTCACAGCAAAACGAGAAAAGGCAAAATCTTAAAGCTGGATGTGGGCAAACCGGGGAAGAAACACAAAGAAAGGATGCAGCACATCCTGAGAGTCAGAAAAAAGAGTGCTAGAGCAGCCCAGGGAAGTCAGGCCAAGTCATTAAGCTTTTGGTTGCTTAGCTGATAGGAACTGTGTCCAAACCATATCAAACTGATAGATTTTCTGCTTTTTTTTTCTGAGTGCTTATTGGTACTGAGAGAGAACTCAGCCACTGGTATGGAAAGTGCTTTTCTCTAAGTACCACCGCTAAGATATGAAATCTTCAGTCACTTTGGGGCTGATATACCCTTGGCTCTGTGTTCTGCCTGCTGGAGTCAATGTCTGTGTTCCTATTGTAGCTTTTACCTGGATTCAAAGGAAAATTTGTGGTTTCTGCCCTAGTAATTCTTCAGGCTGTGTGACTTTATTGTATTTTTTTTTCATATGAGGCAATTTTGTTATAATTTATGTCTTCCAATCTTCATTAAAATGAAATGAACTTGACCTCATTCCCATCATCAGGCTTTTCCAGAAGCATTGCAGCATTCAGAATTTCTCTTGGAGGAGTGCATAGGGTCAGATCCAAGCTGGCAAAAGGGACAATGGATAAATTAATGAAACGATTTCAGGAATGAAATATCTCTAACAGCTGCTGGTGGACTCAGGGATGGCATCACAGACTAGAGCCAATGAACTGAGGATTGAAGGAAGCCTAGACTTCTGAGACATAAATGAAAGGATGAAGTTCCCTCTGGGTCTAGAGGGCTGGCTGGGCAAAGAATGGAGCAGAGCATCTCCCAGAATGGTTTGGCTAGAGTGGAAACTAAATTACATGGAGTAATGAAATAAATCTAGCCAGTAGGGTGACTGGCCCATCCTACTCTGTTGTTAATATCGTTCAGTTGTTTCAATCTTATCTGACTTGTCATAACCCCATTTGGGGTTTCCTTGGCAAAAATACTGGAGTGGTTTGCCATTCCTTCTCCAGCTGATTTTACACATGGGGAAACTGAGGCAAATGGTGACTCACCTAGGGTCACATAGCTAGTAAATGCCTGAGACTGGATTTGAACTTGTCTTCCTGACTCCAGGCTTGGCATTCTATCCTTTGCACCACTTAGCTGCTCATCCTACTCTGGGATAACTCTAATTTTTAGACGGTTTTTCCAGATATAGATTGCACTGTACAACCTGATGCCCCCCCTCTTCCTGCCTTCCCTATTACTGTCGAAGGTGCTGCCATCTTCCCAGTCCCCCAGGCTCACAATCTAAGTGTCATCCTCAACCCCTCAGTCTCTTTACCCCCCGCCTTATTCATTCTGTCACTAAGACCTGCTATTTCATAATATATCTCACATCTGCCCTGTTTTTTCTTTTGGCACAACAAGTACCTGGGGTGGGTCTTCATCACCTCATCCTTAACTATTACAACAGCTTCTTGGTTGGTCTTCGTGCTTTCATTCCCTCCTTGCTCCAGTCTATCCTCCACTTAGCTGTCAAATTGATCTTGACATTCAGGTCTCACCATGTCATCTTTCCCCCTCTCCCCATTCAATAAATTCCAGGGACTCCCTATGGCCTCCTGGATCAAATATAAAATCATCTGTCTGCAGTTCAAATCCATTCATACTCTGACTTCTTTAATATTTCTAGTTTACTAACATCTTACTTACTCCCCTCCATCTACTCTGCAATCCAGTGACACTGACCTCCCTGTGATTTCCCCATTATACACTCCATCTCCCATTGAGCTCCCTTACTGGGGGAATTCTCCAAGGCTCTGTCTTAAGCCTCTGTCTATTGTCTCTCTACAGTAAGTTCTCCCTTGGTGATCTCATTACCAAGCTCCCCTGGCTTTAATGGTCTCCTCACAGATGCCTCACAGATGCATATATCCTGCCCTAGGCTCTCTTCTGAGCCAAAGTCTTACATCACCAATGCCTACTAGACACTTGGAACTGGACATTGTAGGCTCATTCTAAACTCAAAAAGTTAATTTGTTATCTTCCACCTCATAGTCCCACCAAACAAATTCTTGTGAACTTAATCCCAAATCTGACCATGTCACACCCTTACTCAACAAAGCTCAATGACTTTCTATTGCCCCTGAAATACAATATAAACTCCACTGTTTAGCTTTTAAAGCCCTATGCAACCTATGCAACCTAGCCCCAGTCTATCCAGCCTCCTTGGATATTACTGCCCTTTCCACACTCAGGCATCCAATAAACTCTACTCATACATGGTATTTTCTCTCCTGTCTTTGTGTCTCTGTGCAGGTTCCTTCATACTTGAAATGAACTCCTGCTTTACCTACCACTTCGCCCTTCCTAGGATCTCTTACTTCCTTCGAGACTTAGCTCCAACTCCACTTTCCTAATTCCCTCCCTCAACTGTTGGTGCCTTCTCTCCTTAATTACCTTATATCTGTGTTTAATTTATTTTGCATTTTTAGGTAAATAATTATTTTTCAGTGTACAAGTAATAGCCAGCATTTTCATGGCACTTTACAATTTGCAAAATGGTTTACAAATATTATCTCATCCTTTGGTCACAACAATTCTGGGTAGTAGGTGTTATTATCCTCCTTTTACAGATGGATAAACTGAGGCTGATAGAGGTAAGAGCTTTGGGGTCATACAGCCAGTAAGTGTCTAAAACAAATTTGAACTTGGGTCTTCATGACTCTGGGCCCAGCCATCTATCCCTGATAGTATGTAAACTCCTTAAAAGCAGGAACTTTAATATTTTTATTTTTATATCACTAGCACCTACATAGTGCCTGGCATATAATAGGTGCTTAGTAAATGCTTGCTGATTGATTGGTTAGGGGAAGCTAGGTGGTACAGTGGATAGAGCCCTAGGCCTGGAGTCAGCAAGAACTGAGTTCAAAACTGCCCTCAAGCACTAGCTGTGTGACCCTGAGTAAGTCACTTCACCCTGGTTGCCCCACTTTCCTCATCTACAAAATGAGCTGGAGAAGGAAATGGCAAACCACTCCAATATCTCTACCAAGAAAACCCTAAGTGGGGTCACAAAGAGTCAGACATGACCTGAAAGAAAAGATTGGACAACAATAAACCATGGTTATCTCTGTGCTTCCAAAGAAGTACAGATGCTAAGAGTGAGAGTGCATTCATAATTTCTGTCCCTGGGGCAAAACCACAGTCCTGGGTCTTGTGGAGACTCTACTGGTCTTGTCTTTATTCACCAAGACTTGCCAGTTTTCATTATTTGCTGTGGGGAAGGAGAGGAACAATATTCTATTATCAGTATGGGATATTCAGCATTCCGTTTGCAATTTATTAAATTATTTATTTTTTAAAGAAATGCATGAATTATGTAGGGTTCATTTATTTAATGAAACTAGATTTAGGGATGAACTGGAAACTTGTGACCATTTGAATGCAGAATTCATTGCGGAATTTCAGATACAAGAAAAAGCCTTTTAAACCCCAGAGATAAATGTGCCTGTTAGTTCGCATTCATGGACCATTTGAATGACGAATCCATAAAATTCCTAACATTTCCAAGCTGTGGGTTGAGGGAGTGTGTATTATTCTATGTTAATCTGGTATGCTTTGCAGTAAAAATGTACAAAGGCTTCTCTAAATGACAGCTAGACTTGCCTCCCTAAAATGAGTGTTTTGGGTCATGTTATCATTATTTCATGTTCTACATGGTCTGATGAAAGGAAAATGGGGCCACCACTTGGCATGCTGTGACTGTCCTGTCCCTTTCCTGGAAACATTATGGAATTTTATGTGAACATTCTATTTTTGCTAATGAAACGAAAATGCTGAAATTTGTAATTTATTCCTTCCTCCGGCACATGAATGTGCCATCTTTGCCAGTGGCCCCTAAATAAATACTTGTTAGTGGACATTGGGATTCAAATGATCTCCTTTATATAAATAAGCCTGGCATAGAAATGCTTGTTTTCTGTAGCCATGGACCAAGAGAATGTCAAATAAATTTAACTTCTATTCCTGTTTAAAAAAAATAACCCATCAAAGAACTATTTTAAAGGAGTTAATTTCTTAAGCTTAAGCAGATAAGAAAGTGTATTTACTTGTGTGATGTTTAAAAAGGTTCAAGAGACATAGTTTCTGGGTAATTTAATCATTTTTATTAATAAGGCCAGCAGGTTATTAATAAGAGGGTCATCATTTGGCCATCTCTTTCAGACCAAAGACGATCATGGTGGCAGAATCACAGTTTATATACCCTTCCAAGGAGAGGCTAATGTCATCCATCATCAAGTCACCCTTGGACAGAAAAAATACCTCTATGGCAGACCACTCCCAGCCTTGGGCTAGCTAGACAAAAAGATCTATCTCCATTCAAAGTTGAATACAACATGATGGGCTTCCCCACTTTAGATTAAATTCCTTGTAGGGTTGGGTGGGGTCTGATCAAGATGAGGAGAGTTAATGAAATCTCATTATCAGTAATGTCCTTCAGAGTGAACTTGTAGAAAGGGAGAGTTGTGAATCTCCAACCCAAATTATTGGCTATTAATAATAATTTCTCACACTTGGTCATCCATCATATGCTTCATCCTCTTTCTCTGATTGGTCAGTTCCTCCAGTAACCTCCATTTAAAGGAACGTGCCCAGCCCAGCCATATTTACTCCTTCATCCCTGTCTGGATTCCATTCCTGACCCTTTGGACATCTTTCTTTGCTTGAGAGTACCTTCTCCCATAGCTCTTTGCTTTTCAACTTCTCATGTGTTGTTCAGTCATGTTGATGAGGTTTGAGAGATTCAGGGATCACTCAAGAACTGAAGTACGGGAAAGGGTCATCTGGAGTGAATTCACAGACTCAAACATTCTTTAAATCAAATCAGCCAAAGTTTATTGTACCACCAACATGGTGGGCAGAGCTCCTTAAGGAATGCAAATTCCTTAAGGAACTTGCAACCTAACAGGAATGGTGCTAAAGTTTTTATAGGAAAAGTAGTGGATTATCTGGTAGATATGCTAATTAGGTGATAGCCTACAGCCCTGGTCACTGGCATCATTCACTACTGGAAAACAGGGACAGGGCTTTCTTAGGGATATATTTTTGATCTGTTATATCTATAGCAAGACAGGTTTGAGAGCTGGTGTCTATAACTTGACCTTTGGATTGAATTTAATA
This sequence comes from Notamacropus eugenii, assembly GCF_028372415.1. NCBI lineage: Eukaryota > Metazoa > Chordata > Mammalia > Diprotodontia > Macropodidae > Notamacropus > Notamacropus eugenii. The sequence goes on from NC_092876.1 coordinate 53,340,304, forward strand.
ACTGTGGGAAGTAATACATGATAATTCTATGGGTACAAGATAATCCTTTTTCTTCAAGAGAATTTCTTCAGAGGTCAGCTTGTTCTTGTGATGGGAAAAGATAATTTGTTTTTCTGGGGGCCTGCATGTGAGTAATTACTGGGCATAGTGTCCTTGGGCTGAGAAGAAAACTGTCAGGGATAGTGTTTTGAGGCTAGGGAGAAATGTGATCTTGGATTTGGGGTCCAAGCACAAGTACTCAAGTACCCTGTCAGCATTTGACTCTTTGTGATCCCATTTGGGGTTTTCTTGGCAAAGCTACTGGAGTGGTTTGCCATTTCCCACTCCAAAAAGGAGAGGGAAATGTTATTTATAAATGTTATAAATAAATGTTATTTTTACAGATAAGGAAACTGAGGCAAACAGGGTTAAGTGACTTGCCCAAAGTCATACAGCTAGTAAGTGTCTGAGTCTGGATTTGAATTCAGGTCTTCCTGACTCCAGGCTGGGTACTCTATCCACTCCATCATCTAGCTGCTCTCATATGTTATTTTCCCTCATTAGAGCATAAACTTCTTGAAGGCAAGAACCATCCTTGTTTTTGCTTATATTTCTATTCCTTGTGTTTAGCATAGTGTTTGGCTTTTAGTAAGGACTTAATAAATATTTGTTGCTGATGATGTAATTTTAACACAGGAGAGTTCTTTTGGTATTTTTATATTTAAAATGAGAGCTGAGCATGTGGGCCATGCCATAGTAAGGCTTCCTGATTTCTTTGAGCAGCCCTGAGGTCCTTTGTGACCTCATCTGCCTCCTTGGATTTCTACCTCTCTAGCTCCTTAAGGGAGGTTGTCAAAGCCCCAGGTAGGTAGAGAACATCATGCTCATTCACTGGGATTTATGTGTTGCCTTGTGGTTTGCGAAGCATATGTGCACACTCCAGTACCAAGCTCCTAGTCTTCCTCCTCATCCTGATCCGTGCTCCCATATTCATGCTAATTACATAAGGGCTTTCTTTCTCCATCTTGAGATGACTTTGCATTGACTTCATCTATGTACTGTGTATTCCCTCAGGAGGGTGTGAATTCCTTAATGGCAGAAAGTGCTTTTTATTCTTGTCTTTATATGTCAAAGTTCTAGTATCATGCTTGCACACATAACCCAGTGTCTCCCTTTCCTTTATCCTTCCCCATCCCTACCCCCAAGCTCTAGGCTAACATTGATTTGGTCTAATTTTGGGAGCTAACCCTAAAGATGAATATCTTTTTGGCTCATTATGGCCCTATTTGGAGTTTACACTGGGAAATCTCTAAGCATAACTTATGTGGAGGTCATGTCTAGATGTCCACAAATGTGAGTAACAGGGTCCACAACTCCCATTCAGGCATTCAAGGTAATATTGGTAGAGGGCCACCTTTATTTTACCCCTAGAAAATACAGAAAGTACATAGGACTCATGGGAATCCAGAAATTGAAATAAGAAATACATAAAGGAGTCCTAGCCACCATTCTTGCCTTTTCTGGGGGTCTCATTTTCACGTCAGCCTCTTAGACTCCTTCTAATACAATGTCACCATGTAATTGGATTCCATTTAAGAATGGACTTAAGAATGGTGACTTGGGGTCACACACCCTGATATGGTGGTGAATCTCTAGCTCTCCCTCAGTTTCCTACAGTCTCTTCCAATCAGTCAATAAAATTTTATTAACTATCTGCCATGTGCCAGGCACTTGTACTAAGGGCTAGGGATGCAAAGAAAGACAAAAGACAGTCCGTGCCCTCAAGGGGCTTCTGGGCAAATGGTGGAGACAGTATGCAAACAACTACGTACAAACAAATTATAGAGAAGATAAACTGGAAATAATCACTCGAGAGAAGGCTTGGAATTAGGAGGAATTGGGAAAGACTTCTTGTAGAAGGTGGGGTTTTATCTGGGACTTGAAAGAAGCCAGAGAGTGAAGATGAAGAGGGAGATCATTCCAGGAATGGAGAACAGCTGGAGAAAATGGGCAAAGTCAGGAGTTGGAGGGTCTTATTTGAAGGAAGCAAGTGTTACTGGATCAAAGAATATGTGGTAGAGGGAATGGGAATAACCTATAAGAAGAATGAAGAAATGGAGCGAAGGCAGTGCTAGATAATGGAGGACTTCCAAATGTAAACAAAAGATTTTTTTTCCAGACTTGAAATGTTATCTTGTGCTCCCCAGAAGGCAAATACACTTTAGGGCTGTTAGAGTACCCTTCCTACCAGACCCATATTGTTTAAAGAGTTCACAGCAACAACAGAAAGAAAAACACAGATTTTTTTGCTTTCTTATTTATAGATAAAATCTCCCACTGCTAATCTAGCTTTGGGGGCCACATGAAAATTTCTTTTTTTCTATTTCCAAAAGGCCTACTGCTCAAGACCTCCCTCCTGTTAAGGGGCAGATCTCTGAACGCTAAAACTTGGCTGGGCAGAGAACTCTCAAATCTTTTCATCCAGACCTATCCTTTTACCTGAGCTCCAGTCTTACATCACCAACTGCCCACTGGATCTAGTAATCTTAAACTCAGTATCTCCAAAACTGAGCTCACTGTCTTTCCCCACCCCAGTCTCTCCTTTCTTCCTAACGTCTCTGTTATTGTCAAGGTTACCTCCATCTTCCCAGTCATTTAGGACTCTCAACCTCACTTTCTTTTATGCTCCATAACCAATCTGTTGCCAAGTTTGATTCTGCCTCCTCTTCCTCTCCTTTGCATGTCCCTTAATCTCTTTGGATACTGCCATCCCCATCTTGGGGCGTTGTCATCATTTCTTCCCTTGACAATCATAATAACCTTCTGTTTGCTCTTTCTTTCCCCAAATCTTTCCCCATACCAATCCATCCTCTGCTCAGTTATCAGTGATTTTCCTAAAACACTGACCATGTTACTGCCCCTACTCAGTAAATTTCAGTGGCTCCCTATTACTCCTAGGATCTAATACAAAACCTTCTATTTGGCTTTTAAAACCCTCCTAACTTGTCCCCTCCCTACCTTTCCAGTTTTCTTATATTTGACTTTCCTCTACATATTCTGGGATCCAATGACACTGGCTTTACTACTGTTCTTTGAACAAGACAGTCCATCTCTTGACTTCATGTGTTTGGATTAGCCTTCCCCTGTGCCTGGAACACCCCCATGCCTGGAATGCCCTCTTTCCTTCCAACTTTTGGCTTTCCTGGCCAAGACTTAGCCCTAACCTTATCGTTTGCAAGAAGTCTTGCCCTTCTCCCTATCAATACCATCTTTCTAAGACACCCTCCAATTTACTCTGTTTCTTTCTTGTAACACAATTCCTTCCATATTATCTCCCTCATTAAAAAGTGAACTTCTTGAGGGTTGGAATTGTTTTTTAATGAGTCCCCCCCACCCCCACCCCACCCTGTATGCCTAGTCCCTGACACATAATTAGTGCTTAATGAGTACTTGTTGACTTGACTTGATGAGATGGGAGATGGAGCTTCATGTTTGAGAACCAGCCAGAGGGCATCTACTAAGTACTTGGCACTGGGGATAGAAGGATTTTGTCTTAAAGTGACACAATTCTTGTCCTCACAGACCTTACACTCTACGCCAGAGATATCAGAGTCAATTTAACCAAAATGTTGCAGTAAAGGATGGTGCTAGGTGTTAGGGATACAAAGATTTTCAAACTACAAAGATTTTAAAAATAAAAATAAAAAAATTTTAAAAATATTAAGTTTCTGCCCTCAAGGAATTTGTATTACATTGGGGATGCAACATGCACATGGTATATACATAGACAGATCTGTGTGTACATGTATATCACACATATCTACACACATGATATATGCATATATTATGCTGTTAATTTGCTTTATTCATGTCTGATTCTTTGTGACCCCATATGAGGTTTTCTTGGCAGAGATCCTGGAGTGGTTTAACATTTTCTTCTGCAAATCATTTTACAGATGTGGAAACTGAGGTAAACAGGGTAAAGTGACTTGCCCACATAGCCACTAAGGGTGAGAAGCCAGATCTAAGCTCAGGAAGATGAGTGTTCCTGATTCCTAGTTCAATGCTCTATCCTCTGGGCCATCAAGCTACCCTATAATGCATGCAATAGAAATGTTTTTATATGTAAAGCTATGTAAATATGTACACATATATGTATATACAAAGTAATAAAAGTCATTTAGAGAGAAATGACACTAAAGAGTAGAAGGGGAGACAGCAAAGGTTTCATCTAGGAAATGGTATTTGGAGGAATTATACAAGAAAGATCGTGTAAAATACACAAGGTGGTGAAGGATGGGGGCAAAGACATGATCTAGACAATCAACTAAGCAATCAAGAAATGCTTAGTAAACCCTCACTATGCACCAGGCATGGTACTGATATTCTGGGGATGCAAAACCAAATTCATAAATACCTTCTGCCCTCAAAGAGTTTCCAATCTATCAAGGGGAGTGAAAGTATACAATATAGCATCTTCTCCCCTAATACTCACCTGATTCGATGCCTTTCTCCTTTGTCTCCTGTATTTTGTTTTTTTTACAGCTGTGCAGTCCTTACATACTTTAAATGACCAGATCTCCCACTTTGTGGTCACCAAGTCGAAGACCCTAGAGGAGGATAAGGATCCCTTTCTACCCACAGAAAAAGAATCTCTGAAGAACTCAATGACATTGATGAGACATCTCCTAATGGATGCCCAGGTACAAAGCACCAAGGAAAAGCCTTTGCAGGAATCTTTGGAATGTTTATTCCCTCTTCCCCCTCTCCCCTGTCTGAATGGGGGGGGGGGCAGAGGTTGTTTCCTCTAATCTGTGGGAACCAGCACAACTCTCATATTCATTGATAGCTGCCTTCTGGCATGAGACAAATGACCATGAAGGAGACGTTCATATAGAAGATCAGATTGTTGAATAAGTCACGTTTCAAGTTCAGGGTTTTAAAAAGCTTGTTTTAAGCCAAAGTCATGGGGCTTTAAAAGAAAAAAAAAAAGAATGTAGTTGTTGTCTTTGAGAATCTAGCAAATCTTTTGTTATCTCTTGAAAAGTTAAAATTTATTTACTTGCAAGTTTGACAGGTCACAGCCTTCAAAGGGTCTTGGAGTAAATACTGCTACCTGAAAGCCCAGCCAAGTAAAGCATGACTTTTTGATGGAGTGAAAAGATTAGTGAGTAAGAAGGCCAGTGCTGTGGGTTGGGTTTTTGTTTCATTTTGTTTCTTACTTGCTGAAATGTAGTGTTTGGTTTCTGTCATGACTGTTGGGTTTTGTCCTTTTACGCATCTTATGGACATCTTCATTTGTATTTCATGCACAGCTCAAAATAGTCATAATTTACCTATTCCTAGCTACACTGGTGGGACACTGGGAGGCAGGTGGACAAACACTGGATGGTTTAGTAATGGTTTTCCATGGTAGAAAAACTCAATGAAATTAAGCTTTGTGGAATAGTCTTTTCTGGTCTCCAGCTGTAACCACTTCAGAACTGTTGACTCAAGATCAATTTCCCCTGCTCTCCTTTTGGTTGAACACCACTAAGGAAGGACTTGTCACCATGTTTTTCTGTGAAAAATCTTAGACCAATGTTCCTTTCCATGGTGGATAATTTTGGCATCTGTCCCTGTACTTTAGTTTATGGGGTAGTGGTAATCAATGTATACATGTGTATGTACATATATACATAATCATATATACATATATACACACATATATATTTATACAGATAAAGGTATGCATATATTCATATATATATTCATCTATGTATATGCACATGTATATACATACACCTTTATTTATTTTTTTCCTTTTTAACCAATGACCCTGTAAGCTGAATCCCATATCAATGAGGTCAAGCTCTTTTCAGGACTGTTACAGAATGGATTACTGCTTCAGGTCAGAGTTGGACAAAGTGACCTCTAAAGCCCCTTCTGACTCCAAGAGTCTATGATTCTACCTCTTAACTGGGCACACACAGCTTTTAATCATTCCCTGTGCATTAACGAGGGTTCCATGGGATTTGTGTGCTGGAAATACCCCAAATTATGCAAATCCTTTCATTGCTATTCACAACTCTCCTCCTCTCTCCTTTACAATGAGTAGCTCACTCAGCCTCCCTCCTTTACTCTAGAGAGTCTGGTAGAGAATGGAAGTATTCTGAGGATACAACAGCCAATTTAAAAGCCCACAGAAAAGAGAAATTTTTAAACAATTTACACAATAAAAGAGAGCAAATTGTCCTCCCAAAGGATTAGCTATCCCATGTGCAGATCCTCTACGCTCAGTGGCTATTCAGTGTCTAAACACTCCATCTGAGGGAAGCATCTGGATGGATCGCTAACGATATTCTCTAAGCTCCAGGCTTCCAGCTATAGAAATGTTGGGGCACATCTGTCCCCCTCCCGCACTGTGTCATGCCTGTTCATTTCTAGAACCTGACTTTGAAAACTGAGCCTTCTTTAAAGACACCCCACTCCCCACCCCCATCAACCCACTTGGCACCTTAAGCCCTGAATGGTCTCAGGAATGAAAGATTCTTTCTCAGGCAGTTATAATGGACTCAGAATTTACACATTTTTAAGAATGTTCAGGGGTGTCAGAGATTCTGTTATCTCTGCTCTCACCCCAAATCAGTGTCTCTTGGTGTTTTGTTCTCTTGTGTGAAATGACTTGATATAAAGGGGTGGGGATGCTCTCTATGAGTTAGCTATCTACCTATCCTCCATGATGAGGGTACTGAGGCTGATGTTCCCATCACACTGGGAAGAGATGTGAAAATTCAGGAAGGGAAGTATGTGTATACACAAATACATGCATGTGCACATGCATGCAACACACAAGCACAACACACAAACCATGCACAATCGACATATATACATGCATATATATGCGTTAACACATACATCTATGTACATGTATACACATAGACATATCCACATATGTGCACACATACACACATATGTACATATATACATGGATACACATATATGTATGTGTGTCTGTCTCTCTCTCTCCACACACACACACGCACACATACATTCACATTCCTAGGGTGCTTTAAGGTTTGCAGATCACTTTCTTTGCATACATTGTCTCATCTAACACCTAGACGACGCTGTGCGGCAGTTACTGTTGTTATCCATAGGATAGCATAGGAGCTTGGTAATGACAGTGATAATTCATTTGTCTTGAGTGTTAAAGTCTGTGAAGGGCCTTCCTCCTGACCAGTGGTGGTATGGTAAAAAAAGAGAACTGGGATTGAGAGTAGGAGGATCTGGTTTGGAATATTGGGTCTTCCTCCTGCTACCTGTAGGATGTTAGTCACTTAACCTTTCTGGGACTCAGTTTCCACATTTGTAAAAAAACAAAAAGAGAGTGGTGGTGATGGTGGTAGTGGTAGTGGTTGAAATCCAGTTCCAGGCATTATCGTTGCATGTGATGACATCCAGTCCTCTAATAATGATGAGTTTCTCCAATTTGCCCTAGCTTTCAAAACCAGACAAGATTGAAGAGGATGCTGTCAGCCTTAGTCTAAAGAGACAGCAATTCATGTGCTTCCTCTCCAGGTCTGCTAACTTCCTGGAACATTGCAGGGGCTTATGATTGACTGAGGGTCCGTTGGTGAAATCAGTGAGAGCCAGGTTGCCGAGAGACTCAGCATGTCGCCAGCAGCATTGGAAAATGAGGAGAATCTGTGATCTGTAGGAGACTCCTGGCCCTCTACCAGCTAAGATTACAACCTGTCAGTCTCCTAGTTACTGAGGCCTAGAATATTCAGTAGAAAGATGCCTGCAACTGGATTAAAAAAACAAACAACAAAAATCCTGAGTTCAAATTCTAGTTTTGCTCTCCAGTGTGACCTTGGGCACATTACCTAATCTCTTGGGACCTCAGTTTCCTCCTTTGTAAAATGCAGTGCTTGTATGGAAAGAGGGCCTCTAAGGTCCCTTTCCAGTCCCAGGACTACAACCCTAGGGTGTTTGCCTGAGGTAAACTGAGATTAAGAGGCTCACCCAAACTCCTGATACCTGTCAGGGTTGGGATTTTCTTGGCTGCAAGGTTAGCCATCTCTCTGCCTCATAAACAGTGTCGCTTTGTATAAATCTGAAAGTATACCTTGGAAAGGAGCACAACTGAATCTATGAAAACCTTAAGGAAGCACCAACAACTGAAGAAATGTCTGGGGTGATGCCTTTCAGGCAACAAGGTGAGGTAAGTGATAAAGTGGGGACAAATCTGGCCTGGAAGTGAAAAGAAACCTGAGTTCAAATTCCACCCTGAGACATGTTCTGGCACCCTGGGCAACTTGTTATATAGCTCACAGGAGATCATGTACGTAAATGTTTTACACATTGATGTACCTTCCCTCTGTCGATCATCCCCAGTTTACCCTTCTCTATCTTGTTTGTACGTAGTAGTTTGCATGGTATGTCCCCATTAGATGATAAGCTCCTTGAGGGCAAGGACTGGTTTTTCCCTCTTTCTTTGAATCCCCAGCATTTAGCACAATGCCTGGCCCACAAGAGATACTCAATAAATGCTTGCTGACTAAATGATTGACCAACTACCTTCATAGAAACTTGAATTTCCTTCCAAGATCCCTGCCTTCTTCATGACATCTTTACTGGTCCCCTCATCTGTAGAGTGGAAAGAGCATCAGCCCTGGAATCTGGGGTCTTCGGTCCAAACCTCACCTCTGATGTATATCGCCAGTCTCATCTCAGATAGACCATTTCCCTTTCCAGGGCTTCAGCATCTTCCTCTGTACAATGAGTCAGTTGGACTAGGTGACATTTAAGTCATTTCTGGTTCTTGATCTATGATATCTAAATTGTTGATGCATCCAACTCTTCATGACCCAGTTTTGGGGGTTTCCTTGGTAAAGATACTGGAGTGGTTTGCCATTTCCTGCTTCAGCTCATTTTGCAGATGAAGAACTAAAGCAAACAGGGCTAAATGGTTTGCTCAGGGTCACACAGCAAGGCCAGATTTGAACTCAGGAAGATGAGTCTTCTCAATTTCAAGCTATGGGCTCTATTCACTGAGCCAACTATGATAACTCCATTATCAAGCCACCTTGTATTTATTCCATATGTATATGTCTGTGTATACACACATATATGCTTATATACACATACATACATATACACCCACATTCTGTACATATATATTTATTCTACATATATGTACGTATTAATATACTGTAGATATTTATAATACACATTTCTGTGCTTATGTCTACACACACAAGAATGCATCTCTATTTGTATATCTCTCTTTATAGAATACATTCACATTTTCTCTGCCTAGATTAACAGGAGTTCTCAACCGGAGCTCTGTAAACTTGATTTAAAAGTTATTTTGATAATCCTTTTAACACAAAAGGTGTCCTTTTAAATTCCATGTATTTTTTATTCATTTCAAACCAGATTATCAAGAGGAGTCCATGACTCGAAACAAGTTTAATCCCGACCCCAGTATGTAAACTTCCTGAGGTTAGGGACAGTTAAACTTTCTTTATGTTGGGTTCCCAGCACCCAGCACCCTATGTGCCTGACACATAGCAGATCCCTGATAAGTGCTTGTTGATGGACTGATCTCTCAGCTGTCATTATTGTTAGAGCAACATGACTGTGTCCATTAGTGCCAGGTGCCTCTATGGACAACCTGTGCATCTGCCTACTCAAGGCAAGCCAGCTCTCTCTCTTGGAGCCAGTAAGCCCTTCTACCCCCAATTATAGAATCTATTCCTTCTCCTGGTCCCGTAATAAGCTTAGCGCCATGCTTATAAAGTCTGTTAAGAGCACTGATGATGATGAAACACTCTGACATCAGCTTACAACCTGAATGAAGTCAAGCATAAATACCCTCCGAGAACCTGGAGGCAGATCCAAGGGAGATGGAGGAAAAGGTGTCATCCATTCAAGTCACATCTGTCTTGGAAGCAATAAATCCTGCTTAGGAAAGAAGTCGCAGCTGAGCAGTGCCTGGCGACAGAATTCCGCCACTGAGGATTAAAACTGAGAGCAAACGTATCTTCCCAGCATAATAGGGGTGCTGGAGTGATGGACGGCCTTGACAGTCCTTGTAATTGAATGGAATCCAGCAATAACATCTCTTTGGGGACAGTGGAGGAGGCCCTATGACTGTCTATTCACGTCCTTAATATATTCTGCATGCTGGTGGTGCTGATGATGGGGAGGGGCCTTGTCATGAAGTTGAAGCATCCCCATTTACATTCCTTCCCACTGATGTCTTACCAACCCTCCTAGAACGTGGAACTTGGAATGTTTGGAATGATTCAGAAACTTGTCTCAGTGTCTTTCACTCTTCAGGACTCTGTCTCCAACAAAATTGCTGACTCAGCCCATGGTGATGAGATGCATAAAATTGGGGGTGTGTGTGTGATACTTTGTGGGAGAAGATGAATTCTTTATACTCAGACTGTGTGACTCTGCATACTAAAAGGCGTTGATTACAGCAAATTAAATCTCCCATTGGCATTTCTTTTCTTTCCTTCTCTCCCCAAAGATAGCATGCTGTTTATTAAGTAGAGAACTGACTATTTTGGGGCAAGCAACACAATCTTTTCGTTTGGTTGAAAGAGCATTGGCTTTGGAGTCAAAAGACCTGGGTTCAAATTTCATCTCTGGTGGTGTGAAGGCATCTAGGTGGCACAGTGCATAGAGTGCCAGGCCTGGAGTCAGGAAGATCTGAGTTCAAATCCAGCCTCAGACACTTATTAATTGTGTGACCCTGTGAGCCTCAGTTTCCTCATCTGTAAAATGAATTGGAGAAGGAAATAGCAAACCATTCCAGTATCTCTGCCAAGAAAACCCCAAAAGGGGGTCACAAAACATCAGATACAACTGAAATGACTAAACAACAAAAAACTGTGTGACCTTAGGGAAATTCTTTAATCTCCTCAGCCCTCGGTTTCCTCATCTGTAAAATGAAGGTATTGGACTAGGCAGCCTCTGGGACCCCTTCCAACTCCAGAGTTACAATCCTATAATTTCTAATGGAAATATTGGCTGCTTAGTTAGTATCAGTCAGTCAATAAACACTTATTAAGGCCCAGGATGTACTTACTTACAGGCATTGTCAGATATTGGTTATAGGACTTTTATGGATCCTGCACTAGCTAGTGGTGGCTAGAAAGTGTCCTGTAGACATTCAATAGTACCTGAAGGGAGCAAGCTGCCTTCTTCATTGATAATCACAAGGTGGTACAATTGAAAGAATGTTTTGTTCTTCTGGAATTGAACCAAAATGTTTGTAGCTAGAATGTGTCTATTGCCAAATGGTAAAAATGAACCCAAAACCACTTAAAAAAATAAGAAAAGATTGTAATCTCTGAGTATTTCCTAAAGGGCATTTTTGGAAAGACACTGATGAGCCAGAGGACAAACAGAGGAGGACAACAAAGGAGGTGATGAAGATCCTTGGGATGTGGCATATAAGGAACTGGACTGGCTATCCAATGAGAGAGGAACAAAAGAGTCATCTCCAAGCATTTGAAGGCCTGTGCTGGGGAGGGAGGATTTCAAATGTTAAGCTTGGCCTCAGAGGGTAGAACCGGGAGAAAGTATCAGAGGTGAATTATCCATATGGAAAAACCTGACAAGGAGAAAACTGAATCCAAGTTCAATGAGTGCCTCTTGAGGTGGTGGCTTTCCCCTCCCTGAAGGTCTTAAAGGGAAGGCCAGATGATGACTTTTAGGGGTTGTGGTGAGAGGAAATTTTTTTCAGGGATGGATTCTAAAATCCCTTCCAAAACTGAGATGTTGTAATTTTCTGAAAATAAATGGATGTGTAGGACATAAAGAAAATCAGCCAGTGGACCCTAAAGAAATAAAATCTTTATAATCAATCTGTCAACAATTCTTTACCAAATACCTACTACGTGCCAGTCATTATGCCAGGTGCTAGTGATATGTGTTGGTTGTTATCCTTTGTACTCTAAGAAGACCAAATGGCATTACACTGTCAGGGTCAAAGGACAGTGTGTCCTACTGTGGGCTCTACCACAGATTAGGCACAAATAATCCGTATGAACATTTAGAGTCGAGATGTCTCTAAATTTATATATCTCATGCTTCTTTTGAGCTACTGCAATTCTGATTTGCTCATAGAGCATAGTGCCTTCTTTGATGTGGGCATGCTATGCTAGATGGTCCTGTGCTAGTGTCTCCCACAAGACATTATTGATACATGCCCAAAGTATCACTAATTGAAATGATTTTATATTCTAATGGGGAAAACAACAAATGACATGCATACACACACACATACAGCATACAAATATATACAAAGTAGTTAAATACATGGTCATTTGGGAGGCAGGGCTGTAGCACTTGGAGGAACAGGAAAGAGTTTATATGGAAGATGGTGTTTAAGCTGAACTTGAAAAGAAGAAAGGAGGCTTATGAGTCAGAAGTAAGGAGAAAAGGCATTGCAGGCATGGATGTCTAGAACAAAGGCCATAGAGGTGGGAGATGGAATGTCATATGTGAGAGACAGGGAGAAAAATCAGTTTAGATAGCACAGTTGTGGGAGGGGAGAGTAATATGTAACAAGCCTGGAATGACAGGTTATGATCAGGTTGGTGTAGGGTTTAAAACCTAAACAGAGGATTTTATATTTTATCCTAGAGGTAATAAAAAAACACTGGAGTTGGTTTTGTTGGGGAGTCACATGGTCAGATCTGTGTTTGGCATCATTGTATAGAATGGAGACTTGAGACAGGGTGATTGATCAGGAAGGTTTCATGATAATTTAAGTGAGAGTTGATGAGGACTGAACATGCTCTCCACCCAGGGTGGAGAGAAGGGATCAGATGACAGAAATATTATGAATATAGAAATGTCAAAGTTTGGCAAATTGATTGGATATTGAAGTGAGGGAAAGTTGAAGACTCAAGGATAATAGCTAGATTATGAACCTGAAGCACTGATAGGATGGCAATGACTTAGATAGAAAGAGGAAGAAGGAAGAGGTGAGAGGCTAAGACAATGAGGTCAGCTTTAGACTTGTTGAGTTTAGGATATCTCCCAGACATCTGATTTGAAGTGTTCAATAAGCAGTTGGTTATGCGTGACTGCAGCTCAGTGGAGAGATTGGGGCTGGATATGTAGATCTGGTAATTATGAGCATTGAGATAATACTTAATTCATGGGAATTGAGAAGGTCAGGAATTTTAGAAGTCATTAGTATTGATCTCCTTTATTTTCTCCTCTCTCTCCCTATGCTTTTATCTCCTTCTGTTTACTTTAGATGGAAGACAGGAAGTGGTGAAGTTGACCATGGTTCCAGACTGACTTTTGCTGATGAGAAAGGAGAGTATTTATTAACACAATGATATAGGTCTAACTTTGCATTGTGCGTGTGTGTTTTAATTTTAATTTAACTGCCCTTTCACAACCAGAGATTCTTCACCTTTTTTGTGTCCTGTATTCCTCTAGTAGTCTGGTAAAGCTTATGGAGCCCTTGGCAGAATTACATTTTTAAATGCATAAAATAAAATATATATGATTATATGGGAAATTATTTCAGAATATTGCTATCCAAATATTTTTAAAAACAAGTTCATGGGCCCCAGATTAAGAAACATTGCTCTAGACTGAGAAGGTGGTTCATGTTTCTTGTCTTTAAGTATTAAAAAACTTTCATCCTGAAGAAGGATTAAACTGGTTCTGCTTGGCTCCAGGAGGCAAGACTAGGAAGAAAGAAAGAAGGAAGAAAAGGAGAGAAAGAAGGAAGGAAGGGAGGAAGAGAGGAAGGAAGGAAGAAAAAGGAGGAGGGAGGGAGAGAGGGAAGGAAGGAGGGAAGGATATATTAAGTGTCTGTTATATGCCAGGTACTGTGATGAGTGCTTTACAAATGTCTCCTTTGATACTCACAGTAACCCCAGAAGCAAGTACTATTATTATCCCCATTTTATAGTTGTAGAAACTGAAACAGACAGAGGCTCAATGACTTGCCCAGGATCACAGCTAGTGAGTGTCTGAGATCAGATTCAAACTCAGTACTTCTTGACTCCATCCGCTTAGCTGCCTATGTTAGTTGCAAAGATGCCATCTTAGGCTTGATGGAGAGGGTTGGGGGGCAATTCCTGAATTATCTGAACTACATAAAAGGGGAAAGGGCTGTGCGTCTTGACATCAGGAATGTCCACTCCTTGGGGATGTCCCAGAGAGGGTCCTTGTTCAGATCTACATAAGTCACAATGACCTGGGGAGGGTGGTCCCTCTTAACTGTGACATTCTGAGATGCTGGGACCCTGTGCTGCCTTTCTTGTTAGGTCAGTTTCACTTTGTGTGACGTATGCTGTTGGGCTGGTTTTCTGCCTCACTCTTAGAGTCTAGCCAAGACCATTTCAGCTAAGATTTTTTGAAGGTCTTGATGAAGTGTGGTTTTGATAGGAAAACTTAGGTCTGATTTTTTACTCAAAGAGCTCTGGTCTTGCCAAAGCAATAACACCTTTCATGCACGAGGCCTTAGGAGTGAAATAGTTCACATACACATGCACACACACATACACACACACACACACTCACACACTCATCAGAATCATACTCCAAAATGATTTCTTCCTGTTACCAAGCACTTTTAATCTCTAAAATGTTTTCTAAATTCAACGGCACACTGGGTAGCACATGGCCGTTACGAAATTGTTCTGGGAGCAAGAAAGGAGAAAGTTCTGGTCTTAGAATCAAAAGACCTCTGCTGCTTCCTGCCTGTGTATCACCAGATAAGCCACTTAACATCTCTGGGGTCCACTTTCCTCCTCTCTATAAGGATGGAACTAGTTGGACTAGGTGAAGCTTAAGGTTCCTATAAGGACCCTATAGCACAGTGTGTTGGAAAGAAGCCTTATTTTAAAGTCAGAAGACCAGGGTTTGAATATTTCTTCTGCTACTCAATAACCATGACCTTGGGTAAGTTAACTTCTCCAGACCGAAGTCCTCCTCTGTAAAACAAGGATATTGGATTGGATGATTTTTAATTTTGGAGGGGGCTAGTTAGTATAGTGAATGGAGTGCTGAGCTTGGAGTCAGGAAGACCTGAGTTCAAACCTGACCTCACACACTCACTAGTTGTGTGACCTTGGGCACTCTGCCTCAGTTTTTTCATCTGTAAAATGGGGATAATAAGCACCTACTTCCCAGGGTTATTGTGAAGCTCAAGTAAGATAATAATTGTAAAGCACTCACCGTAGTGCCTGGCACATAGTAGGCACTATGTAAATATTATTACTATCATCATCGTTATTCCTACCAGTTCTTATTAGAATTATAATTAGAATATACTTTGTGAACATCTTTATTAATGTCTCCCTGATGCCCTGGGGAATGGAATAGACCTCCTTTGGGGAAAACTGCAACCTGTGGAGATCACCTGGTTCATCTGAAGTTGTATGATTCAGCTACAGAAGCATTTGTTAAACACCTTGTATGGACCAAGCACAATCGTAGACATTGAGGATATGAAGAAAAAGGGAAAGACTGCTTATTCTCAAGAAGCTTACATTTTACTGTGAAAAATCACCATGTCCTTGGACAAAGGATAGGGAGTGGACTTGGGATTTCATCTATATGTGAAACTCCCAGGTGAAGAAACACCCTCTGCCGATATAGGTTGGCACCTTCCCTGAGACTTACCATCTTAGAGAGTTGCCTAGAATACAGACATACCTCAGAGACACTGCAGGTTTGGTTCCTTTCCCAGTACTCATAACAGTTAATGTTTACCCTATATTGTAGGCTATTAAGTGTGCGATAGTATTACAGCTAAAAAATGTACGTGCTTGATTAAAAAAATTCTTTATTGCTAAAAAATGCTAACCATCATCTGAGACTTCAGTGAGTTGTAATCTTTTTGCTGGGGGAGGGTCTTGTCTCAGGGCTGCTGATTGATCAGGGGAGTGGTTGCTGAAGGTTGGGGTGGCTGTGGCAATTTGTTAAAATAAGACAATGATGAAGCTGGCTGCATCGATCGACACTTTCTTCCACTTGAATACTTAGAGGCCATTGTAAGGTTATTAATTGGCCTAATTTCAATACTGTTGTGTCTCAGGGAATGGGGAGGCCCAAGAAGAGGGAGAGAGATGGGAGAAGGGCAGTCAGTGGAGCAGTCAGGACAGCAATATCGACTAAGTTTGCTGTCTTATACGGGTGTGGTTCATGACACCCCCAAAAATCATACTAGTAACATCAAAGATCACCAATCACAAATCACCATAAGATCTAGAATAATAATAATGAAAAATTTCAAATATTGTGAGAAATACCAAAATATGACAGAGAGATGTGACATAAGCATATGCTGTTAGAAAAATGGCGCCGACAGACTTCCTCAATGCAGCATCGCCACAAACCTTTAGTTTGTAAAAAGTTCGGTAACAAAGCATAATAAAGGAAAGTGAAATAAAACAAGATATGCCCGTACTGAAACATGGTTTGCCCAAGGTCACAGAACCAGTATATGTCAGAGGCAGGATCTGAACTTGTGTTCCTGACTCCAAGCCCAGCTTTCTGTATCCTTTGTGATTCTGTTTCTCCCATACAGCTAAGAAAATACAAAATAATTCAGGTAAAAGAGAACACTACCAAATTTGGGGGAGGATCAGGATAGATAGCATAATGGAGCTGGTGTCTGAGCTAAACCTCAGAGGGAGTTCAGGATTCTAGAAGAACTAGGTGAAGAGGAGAGCATTCCAGGAATGGGGAACAGAGGTAAAGACATAGGGACGGTAGATGGAATATTCTGTATGGAGTCACAAGAGGTAGATAATACAATGGGGAGATGGCTAGATGTCAGGTAGATAGATGATGCATGTTATTAGGAGCTTCCGATATGCTAGGGGTACACATAAAGGTGTGTTCATCCAAAAGTAAAACAAAACAAAAACCTTATAACAACAAAAGCTGTCCCAAAATGCAGTGGGCTGCCCTGAGAGAGTAGATTCCCTTCCCTTAACTGCCCCACTGTCTTCAAGAAAACCACTCCTTGGGGTTGTTGCAATAAGATTATTTTTCAAGTGTAACTTGGACTGGATGGCCACAGATGTCTCTTCCAACTATGAGGTTCTATAAACATCACATCAGCTAGCTAGGATAGATTGTAGAGTAGGCAAAAGAGAATAATGTGAAATCAATCTGGAAAAGTAGGCTAGTCAGACTCAGAAGGGATTTAAATGCAAATGGAAGAATTTTTAAAAAATTTTTTCCTAAATTCAATAGGAACCCCTCAGTCTTCTGGAGCTGGGGAGTGATCTAGTCAGAATTATAATCGATTGCACTTTAAATAAGAGTGAAGGTCAGAACTGTGGCTGGGCTTTCCTTTGTTGGCTCTTGAACTGTGAGAAATCATTTGGAACTTGGGGAGTGTAGAATGAGTATAAATGGTAATTGTTTTCTATTCTGACCAGAATCTCGGAGGGTCTTCCCCACCCAGATAGATCTCTTTGGAATGGAAAATTGGACCATCTTTTGTCTCAGTTTTTAGCTAGCTCTTGTTATTGAATGGATGTGGTCTCAGACTGAGACCTGAGAAAGACATGAATTTAGAAAGGTCAAGGTCACCCACTGCATCCTAGACCACACCAGTCATCTTGACCTTTATCTTGCCCTTAGACTCAGATGATTCTGGAGGAGAGAGAGAGGCTGATGACTTTGCGTAGCTCACTGAATTCCAACTCAGGCGTCATGCTTGTGTTGTCTTGGGTCCTTTTAGATAATAAAGGACAAACAATGACTTGAACTGTGATATTAATGTAGGAGATAGAATATAACTCTTCCATAGTACATGAGAGAGGAAAGAAGAAGCTTTGAAATCAGACCCAGGAAATGGAGATGATGACTTTTATTTTAAGAAAAAAATGGCTGAATTTATGATTTCTTCAATATCAAGATGATATTACCAATTGAGATCTGTAGCTTAGTTGCAGGTCATAGTGAGAGATGCCTTAAGTGACTTGCCCAGGGTCACACAGACACAGTGTATGTCAGAGGTGGGAATTAAACCAGATGGGAATTAAATCTCCTTCTCTTAGAGGACAATGCTTTCTTAACTACCTGAAGCTGCTTCTCTTAAGAAAACAGTCCCAGGGCATCTTGAAAACCTATGAATGCAAACAAGCCTCCAGCTCGGAAAGGTCATCCAGGCAAGAAAACATTTAAGAAAGCCTTGTAGAATTCACTTTCTCTAACCAGAAAGATAAAACACTAAGTTGACCCTTCAAGGGAGTCTCAGGTCATCCCCTCCAGCAATCTGGTAATATGTGTGGTTCATTACACATCCTTTCCCAAAACACCTTTAAAAGCGACACATATATCCTATTCTCTGACTTTGAAATTATGAAATGAACCCGACTCACGCTCAAAGCTGTTCGTCCGCCTTCGGTGCAAACCTTCCTTCCACTCAGCCACGGTTGTTCTGACCTTTTAAAGGTATTTGATGAAATGGAACCCGCAGGCATTGCCAGGTAGAAGGTCCCATCCCATCAATTACAGTGGCTCGATGGCGGCTCTCCTCATCCAGGAAAAATGGAGGGTGAAGAATTTAATTGCCACTGCTCTGCTCTCAGCTTAGCTTATTCCTGGGTTTATTTGTGTGTTTATTTAGTTCATTATAGAAACAGTTTACCTGTGCTACCATTGGAAGATGTTTTTTAATTTAATTTTTTTTCAATTAAAAAGTATTGGAAAAGGAAAAAAAAAAGAAGAAAAAGGAGACTCCTTCCTATTTATTTTTAAAAGAAGCATGGTTGGTCACTGCATTGAAGGAAGTCCTTCCGTCTTTCAAAATCGTTTGTCTGGACAGTACTGTTTTTACTGTAAAAATTGCTCTGGTTCTGCTCACTTTACGTTGATCCATACAGATTTTCCCAAGTTTCTCTGAAGCCTCTTTTAAAAAAAAATAAAAATTTCTCATTCTGATAGACCATAATTTGTTCACCTCCGATCCTCAATGGATGGTACCCTTAGTTTCTAGTTTAAATCAGTTTTCTAAGCCCTGCGATTGGGATTTGGGAATGTAGGAAGCCACTGTGTGTCTGAAAATGTCACAAGAGTGGTTTTGGGCAAGACTCAAAATGAGGCTAGATACCATTTGCCTCTGGTGCACAGGGTACCATGAAGTAATGAAATTCTAGAGAACTGGATTAGGAATCAGGAAGCCTAAGTTCTAGTACCAGACCTATCACTCTATGATCACTGATGCCTGACATTTATATAATCCTCAGTACCAAACCCCCAACACACCCCTTGAATAGGGATGGTGTCCAGACCCATGATTTCATTAATGTAGAGTCTCTCTAGATGAGGGCACTTCTTCTACTGCAACTTATAATTTTAGAGAGTTGTTTAGAGCACCTAAAGGTTAAGTGACTTGCCTAGGGTCACGCAGCCAGTATGGATCAGAGATGGGACTTGAACACTGATTTTCTTGGATATAAGTCTACTTTTCTATCCACTGTCTCATACTGCCTCTCATCTCTTATATCCATGACTTCATTTGCCAAATGATCATGAACTGAAGTGTGGGAATAACATTTGCTGCAAAGAGGTACACCCCTTGGATGCAGATGCCCTGGAGTAAACAGCTAGGATGTTTTTTGGGGCGGGGAGGGGGTGGTGGTGATGTCTTGATTCATGTGTAAATTGGACTTAAGTGAGGCAGAGTTGCATGAAGTAGTCAGCCTCACTCTCTCCTCCAGAGTCATCATAGTCCAGTGGCAGGACAGTCAAGATGGATGGCAATGGCTCAGGATGCAGGGGATGACCTTGGCATCTTCAGCGTCTAACCAAGCTCTAAGCGCTCCACATCGCCTGCTTCATCTGCCTTCCTGGCTGTTGGAACAAATTGTTCTCCTCTGCCCTTTTCACCAGGGGAAGTCTTCACATGCTTGGGGTAGACATCCCCCTAACTCACCAATGGGTTTGAGACCCCCTTGGTTACCTCATCCTGGTTTGTCCCATTTGCTGAAACAGTTTACCAGGGTATGGCTGCTGCACATGCTGCAGCTTCTTGGAGCCACAGGTGAGAGTTGGGTAGAACAGGTAGACACCAAAGGTGAAAAGAGCCCCCAAAAGGCAGTCATCACACCAAAGGTACTGGTCCTACGTGAACACACCTAATTCTCATTATCATTAAACTCTGAATCAATCATTGCCCCATTTCCAGGTAAGTTGAGGCATGGCATTCCTAAGAAAAATGCCCATTTAAATCAGTGGTAGACCTGGGAGCAGAGCCAAAGAGTCTTTTTGGCGCCAACTCAAGCCAATAGTCCATGTTCTTTCTCTTCCTTCTCTGCGTAAATCACATTTTAACAGCAGTTTAATAGAGAGACGGCAATTTGAGCATTCCAAAGCACCCACTTTTCCCTGTGGGACCTGAAAAAAATCATTCACTTTTGGCAGCTTAGTAGCCCTGTTAATTAGTTTACGAATATGAGATGGATGTTCTTGTCTTGAATGAACTGCCTGAGATCATTCCTCTTCTTTCTTTCCTACTAGCTCTCCTCTGGGAATTTGTGTGTGTGTGTGTGTGTGTGTGTGTGTGTGTGTGTGTGTGCATACATACACACACATATATATATATAATGCATGTATATTATACATATTATATATACATATGTACACACACATATATACACACACATACATACACATACACACAGATATGTTGATTGGTTGTTATCTTTAGTTCTCAAAGAGGACCAAAATTACATCACTATGTTAGAGTCAAGTTGCATTGCCTCTGACTGTGGCTGATCAGACCAGTATAAGCTCATAATGTTCTACCACAGGTCAGGCACAAATAGTCCATGTGAACATTTGGGGTGGATTTTATAAATCTGCACATTTTGCATTTCTTTTGAGCTACTTCAATTCTGCTTTGGTCATAGAGCACAACACCTTCTCTGATGAGGGCACACCATGCTGGGCAGTCCTATGCCAGTGTCTCCCATGTCACACAATCAATTCCAAAGTTTTACACACACACACACACACACAATCATATATACAAATGCATATATATATATACATGTGATAAACTATATAATAACTGTATATACACATACATATATACATACATACACACACTTATACATCATTGGATAGGGGCCATGTTGTTGGTGGGTCATTTCAGCTATGTCTGACTCTTTGTGACTCCATTTGGGGTTGTTTTGGCAAAGACCCTAGGGTGGTTTGACATTTCCTTCTCCAGCTCATTCTCCAGATGCAGAAACTGAGGCAAACAGTATTAAGTGACTTGCCCAGGGTCATACAGTTAGTAAATGTCTGAGGTCAGATTTGAACTCACAAAGATAAGTCTTCTAGACTCCAGACCTGCTCCTCTGCTGTGATCCACAGTTTAAGAAATGCTGAAGGGGTCAAGAGTAGAAAACGTTTAAGAAGATCAGCTTGAAGGAATATGGCATTATCTGCCAATATAACTTTCCTGATAGGGGCTATATCTGTGATTCAATTGGTATAAGGAATTACCAGGTGAAGAAACTGCCTCTATCAATGCAAACTGATACATTCTAGGTCACTGGTAACTCTCCGAGAGTTACCTAGAGGACTGTGAAGTTGAGTTACCTTCCCGGGGTCACAGAATCAGAGGTGTGTACTGTCAGAGATAGTACTTGAACTTCCTGGTTCTTCCTCATTTCAAGACCAAATTATCTTCCATCCATTCCTACTCACCCTCTGACTCTTGTCCTTCTCTTGTCCTTGAGGGTTAGTGGGATCCAACATGCCTGAGATCTTCCTCCAAGAACTTCTGATCTCGTGAAAGATCTCATGAATAAAATGGAGCTTAAGGGCTGTTCCTTAGTTTTTCCTGTGCTCTTCCTTATGTGACAAATCAATCTTTACTTCTGGTTATATATGTTTATGATAACATGCTTTAACTGTAATGTACTACAGACTTCATGTGCCTCTCATGTACTTTTATGTTTCCCAGGGGTTATCCCCAATATCAATTCTTTAGAATCTCAGGTATTCTATGACTGAGTAGCTATGTGATATTGCTGGGAGAATTTTAGTGTTCTAAAGGAGAAGTTTGCTTCAGAGAGAAGTTTGCAGTCATGATAAGAAGCATACAATTTCTAAAGCAGTGGAGGAAAAAGTCAATTCATTTCGGTCAATTTGGAGCCCATCCTACCCTTTCACAGGATTTGTCTCATTCACGCACACACATACATACATACATACATACATATATGTGTATACACGCATATAACACCTGCATGCACACATGCATGCATGCATGCATGCATACATACACACATTGATAGATCTGTTCTATGGGCCATCCATCCAACTGTATATCATATTCTGGATAGTAGACACTATTCATCCATTTTTTTTTTTTGCATGGAGAGTTAAACTGAACTCTTTTATAAGATTACAGATTTCATTTGGGAGACCGCAGAGTTCTGGGAATTGATGCAATCAGCATTATGCCATCTGAAAATGGGAGTGTTTAGAGCCAGTCAGTCAGTAAATGTATTAAATGCCTACTATGTGCCAGGCTGTGTGCTAAGTTCTGGGGATAGAAAGAAAAATAAAAAATTTTAGTGGGGGAGACAATATATGGAAAACTATGTACAGATGAGCGATCTATGGGACAAATTGGACATAATCAAGAGATGGAATTCCTCTTTCACTTGGGTGATGGGTGAAAGGTTGTCCTCGAATGGCAAAAACTTTTGGTGAGCATAAATCTCCTTGTTTCATGCCTCACTAGATATTAATAATCAGTGTAGTGGAACACAGGTTTTTTAAAATTATTATATCTTTCAAAAATCTTTTATGATTTTGAGGCATGTATAGGAGATTCTTCATTGGAAGAAAGACTTGAGAGTTTTATGGTTTTCTCTACCAAATCAAATGCTGTTATAGTGAACAAACAAAAAATGCTGGATTTTATATTCTCTACATTTTAAGGCATGCATGTGATTGAGAGCTGTGGTTTATAGAAAATCATTTGTAAAAGCCTACTCTTTTCTCTTCTCATCCCATCATCAAGGATGCCCTTGCTACAAGGTAAGATTTTTCTCATAAATGTGTTGCATATGTGATAAAGGAGACATAAGATCAAGTAGTTATTGATGTTCTTCTGGTTGATGTTTTTCTGATAATAAAATATGAAATTTTCCCTTTGCATACTTTGTAGTATTTTCCCTTCATCCAATTCTTTGGGAATCAGTTCCTTAATGCCCTAAAAATTGTGTCAGCTTGAGCACTTATCTCCTTTGTGTACACTTAATCTAGTCTAGCTGCCTTTCCCATCTTTGTTCTCCTCAATGCCATTTCCACTTTCTCTTGAAGCATATCTGGAACTTTGATGTTAGAGTCTAAATATGGTACCTTCAATTTCTTGATAGTGAAGAGTTTATTGCTAAATATGTTTGCAGACATTTTCTATTCTTTTTTCTATCTACTGCTTTTCTAATTTCATCCTTAACTGGTCTCAGGATGACTCTATTTGGTTCTTTTTCAAAACTTATTTCACCTTGTTTTTCCTTCCACTACTTATCAATGTTTTTTTGAGATTATGCTTCACATAATCTTCCACCATCCTTCTTTGTAGGGTGTTAGCTGGTGTTGCCCTTGGCTGCCATATCTCTGTTTGACAAGGAGATTAAGTATTTGCTGATTGAACTGATACTAAGCTTTTTAAAATCTCCTTTTATGTCTCTTACCAGGTCAAATACCTATTAAGTATCTAAGTCTTTCAGCTTGGTTACACTTCTATATTGTTACTGTTGTACAGTTGTATCAGTTGTATCTGACTCTTATGGGCTGGACAATGTCTAGTTGTCCTGATCTATATCTGATCACTGGACCCAGATGGCTCTGGAAGGGAAAATGAGGCTGGTAACTTTGCATAGCCCTCCCTTACTTAAATCCAATTCACTTGCAAGTCATGGCATCATCTTCCTGATGCCATGGTCCTCTTTGAGAACGGAGGACAAATCACAAAGCCACAACCGTGATGCATCATGATTATACTTGAGGTTTTCTTGGCAAAGATACTGGAGTGGTGTGCCATTTCCAGATCATTTTACAGATGAGGAAACTGAGGCAAATGAGGTTAAGTGACTTGCCCAGTTTCACACAGATATTAATTGTCTGAGGCCATATTTGACTATCAAAGATGAATCTTCTTGACTCCTAACTGCCCCACTTCTTTAGGAAAGAGTTTATGATCCATATCTATATCTGTTTCTCTATTAATCCCCCCCACTATTCTTGGGTCATCCATAGCTTCTTTCCAATAGATACTTTTGGAAACTGGGTTTGGAATATGAAGGACCTGCTCCATATCATTTAGATACTTACCAGGTATTGGACACTGGTAAATCTCTTAACCTCTCTTTTTGCTAGTTACATCATCTGTAAAATGACAGAGTTGGTTCAATGGTCACTTCCCACTCAAAATCTATCATCCAAGTTTTGTATTAATTTTTATCTTTGCTCTACTGCACAGACAACCAATTCCCCAGTGCATCCTACATTGTTCATAATCTGTTTCATTATCAGTTTTAAAAAAATAATTTTGTTATGTTATTTGCTACATGGCAAATCCAGTGCCTCTCCATTCTTATTTCCAAGAAAGGACTCATGATACATAGTCTTGAGGATTCCACATACAGAGACTTTTCTTGTTTCTTCCTCCCAAACCTTGTTTTTCACTATCCTTCTCACTGACCACTTTTGCATCAGTCTTCCAGTATCTGAGTGTACGCTAATTTTATTTTTAGGGGTTCATTGAGTTCTTTGTAGAAAATTTTCTATCTCTTTTGCTTAGCAACAGATGTTGGGGAATAAGCTGCAATTATGCTTGTGATGGTCTTTTTTGCACATAATTAGCAGGCATGCTGCAATACAAGCTGACCCATCATCCTATGAAACGATGTTACTTGTTGCCACTAGATATATGACAAAACAAACTCAAAGAGAGGATGTTCTCATCAACACCTGCCTCCTCTTTTTTCGAGGAGTACCTACTCTATGTAAGACTGTATGTCTTAGATCTTTCTTATTTGTCCTTAAGGAAGGTGGGACTGTTCTCCTTCTTTTTCAATTCTGTCCCCTCAAAAACTAGTAGTGGTTTTTTCTAGAGGAATCTCAGTAGCATAGTAGTTAGTGTGCTAGATTTGGAGTCAGGAAGACCTCCATTAATCATAAGTTCTATGACCCTGGACAAGTCACTTAAACGTTCAGTTTCATTTTCCTCATCTGTCAAATTGGAGGGGTGGACTTGATGGTCCTTCTCAGTTCTAAATCTATGATTTTGTTTTTTTTGGTACAGTGTAGGAGTTCTTAAGCTGTGGTCCATGGATATATTTCAGGTGACTCATGAACTTGGATGGAAAAATATGACTTTATTTTCACTAAACTCTAATTGAAATTTAGCATTTCCTTCTATTGCTTAACAACATGATTCTGAGGAGTCATTTAACTTCACCAGACTGCTAAAAGGGGCCATGGTAGGGGGAAAAAAAAGATTAAGAAAGCCTAGTATAGTAGGAAGAGTACTGGAAGCAGAGCTAGGAGGAATCTATTTCAAATCCTGCCCATGACACTAAGCTATGCATCTGTGAGCAAATCAGTTCATTTTGAACCTCAGACACCCCATCATCCCTCTTTAACTTACTTTGGACTATTTTGCTGTGTATGTATATGTTATATCCTCCAAGTGGAATATAAACTCCTTGAGGGCAGAAGCTATTTAATTAAATCAATAAATTAGTTAATTTATTTTATTTTTATATCTCTAGTACCTTGCATAATGCCTTCCACACAGTGGATACTTTAGGTTTACTGAATTACAGATGAGGAAACTATACTCCTAAGAAGGGTCATATAGTCCTTAAGGAGCAGAACTAGGAATTTAATCCAGATCTCCTGGATCCTACTCCAGTGTTCTTCTCACTGGGCCATGGTGCATGTCAGTAGGTCTTGGGAGAAAACAAGGTAGGCTGAAAAGAAAGGATTTTGGAATTCTCCAGTAAAATTGAGAGTGCACCAAGAGCCTCCTTCTGCAGAGCGGGGGTCTAGGTGTGTTCCACATCTTCATTGCACATGTTTTTGCTTTCACTGTTTGCTACCTATATAATGACTGTTATGTTCTTTGCTGCATTGTATGTATCTGTGTTGGATGGGTTATTACTTGATTCCCACCTCTTTCTTTGGCTCATCCTTGCTTCTTCCATCTTGATGTCTCTTCAACTGTAAATCAAAGGAAAACTAGCAGATTATCATCTGGGACATGGGCCAGGTGAGTATTATTAGAACAGAGAAGGACTTGGCATTTCCTATCATCATTAGGGCTCACTAATCAAATTCAGTCTCACTGTAGCATTTCAGCAGGCACAAGAGAGAAGCAGAGGGGGCTGGAGACTTTACCAGAGCTTTGGGATGGATGTGGCTCCCTCTGGAGAGCTAAACCATGGATTCTTGAGAAGGAAGTCCTATAGAGAAGGAAGTCTTGTAGAGAACTTCTCTTGCAGAGAACTGCAAAGCTCTCCCCACTCATCTCTTACTTACCTGGCACTTTGGCAGCAACAAACACTTTCACCTGCCTAACCCATGGGATTCCTGTCCACCTGTTAAATCTCAACCCAACTCAAGTGCCACCTTTTCTAGAAAGCCTTCTCTGATTTCCTCTAGTTACTAGTGACATCCCCACTCCATACCTCTTACACCACCATATTCTACAACTTTGCAATATAATTATCAGTTAGAAGGGACCTTAGAGGTTACTGAGTACAGCTTCTTCACTTGACAAATGAGGAATCTGAGTCAAGCTATTTGTCCACAGTCACAGAGCTAATAAGTGCCTGAGGCAGATTTTGAATTCAAGTCTTCCTGACTCTGGGCAGCTAGATGGTGCCACAGTGAACAGAGTACCAGGTCTGGAGTCAGAAAGATTCATCCTCGTGAGTTCAAATCTGGCTTCAGATTTACTTACTAGTTCAAGTCACTCAACCCTGTTTGCCTCAGTTTCTTCATCTGTAAAATGAGCTGAAGAAGGAAATGGCAAACTGCTCCAGTATCTTTGCCAAGAAAACCCCAAATGGGGTCATGAAGAGTCAGATACAACTGAAACAAATGAATAGTAACAACAAAACTTCCTAACTCGAAGCCAAATCTTCTTTCTACTGAGTTACATATTGTGTATTATGTGAAGCAGAACATCAGAATGGACAAAAGGTGAGCCTTAGGACCAGGAAGACCCAAGCACAAATCCTGCCACTTATATAGATAAGCATGTTCAAGTCATCTGACTCCTCTGACATGTAGGTAACTCTCTAAGAGTTTAAGTGTTGGTGTGGGTCAGCATTGATAGAGGGAGTTTCCTTACCTGGGAGTCCTCTATACCAATAATGTTACAAATCCAGTCTTTGTAAAGAGTTCACTAGGGAAGTAAAGAAATTAATCAATTAAAGAAATTAATTTAGGTTCTTCACTAGAAGGTCAAATACTGAAGCTTGAATACTTTGACCACATAATGAGAAGATGGGCTCATTGGGAAAAAACCCTGATGTTGGGAAAGATCAAGGCAAAAGGAGAAAGAGATGGCAGAAGATGAGCTAGAAAGTGTCTTGGAAACAATGTGCATGAACTTGGCTGGACTTCAGAAGATACTGGATGATAGAAGGGACTGGTGAGCCATGGACCATGGAGTCATAAAGAATTGGACATGACTGAGTGAACTACAAAGTGAAGAGAAGAGGCTGTAAGTGATTCATGTTGGGCTAAAGTGATGTTCCTGATATCCTCCAGGGGAACTTGAGAATTTCCATCCAAATCCACATTATTCATGAGAACTCCATGTGATGGTTTGCCTTTATGGTAAATGTCACGTTACCACCCAGGTCTCTGCAGAATGCCATCTCAACCAGATGGACACGGCATCTAAATAAAACAGACAAATAAATGAGTCACCCAAACATTGTCACTAGGATGGTTTACATACAGCCACCCAGCCCAAGCTCCCCTTCTTGTTGATGTTTTCCTCATACGACACATGATTTCTATCTCTGCACATTTATATGCCTACGGTTTTTTAAAAAATTATTTTAAATATACTTTTTAGAGGGAAGCAATAAGGGTTAAGTGACTTGCCTGTGGTCATACAGCTAGTAAGTATCTGAGGTTGGATTTGAACTCATGTCCTCGTGACTCCAAGTCATGGTGCTACCTAGCTGCCCTTGTATATATGACATTAAGGGACTTCATGTTCATGTTCTGGGTCAGACTTGATGGAGGCTAATGTCTTTTTCAACTCTGAGGTTCTATTTCTGAAACCGTGCTGCTGGAAAAATCCTCCGATTTGTCCTTCTTGTCTTTGACTTCTCGCTTGATAGACATCAGCGTTCTTGCTTCCTTCCCCTCCTACCACCCATTCCTTTGCCAGTAATAAATCTCTAGGACTCCATTAATGTTGTATTTTTTAATAGCAATATCTTTCAGCAGAACAGGGCTGCACTGCCAATGTTGCTAGGGGAAAAAATAATAGGCCTACCATTTCATCCATTTTTTTTTTAGTTACTTAAAAGAAACAACCTTTATATTGATTACAGTAGTTAAAAATAGGTTACTTATATTAGACCATGTCCTCATAATGCTTCCTTTGCTATTTAAGATCTTCCCACTAATTATAGTGCAGGAATTGATTTACAAAGTTAGCACTGCATCTGGTCATTCATTGATTCATAGTACGTTCATTAAGCACCTCTTATCATAAGGCAGCATTGGGGAAATTGATAAGAGAGTTGACCTCAAAGACCTGAATTCAAGTTCTGACTGTGAGAAAATATTGTGTGTATGACATTGGAGAAGGTATTTAATTTTTAATGGCCCCAGGCAGCTCTCTAAGAAAACAAACAAATCAGAAAAAAGAAATTGAATAGTAGATGCCATCTGCAATATTAGGGTGATTTCTTAGCCAGGAACTCTCTATACAGATGAAATGACAAGTCTGCTTTAAAAAATCACAATACTGACAAAGCATTTGGCCCACATCATGTGAATTTGAACCTTAAAATAGGAACCACTTTATTTTTCCCATTTTGCATATGAGAAAACCTAAAAGATTTCTTGTATGTGATGTCATCGCTAGTAAGAGTTAGGTGAGATTTGATCCAGGTCTTCCGAGCCTAGCATTTTACTGTCTTCCTGTGTTGTCTCTGGGTTACAGAGAGGAGATTGGGTGAGATGTAAGATTTAGATAAGACAGTGCTGCCTTCATGAAGCTTTTAGGCTAGTAAGGGGAGAAGCCATCCATACAGACAGCAATGATTTGTAATACATAAACACCTTGGAGTAGCACAAACTAGAGTATTCAGTGAAGGGAGAATGAATTGGCAAGACCATTAGTGACTGGGAAGAAGTTGGGAGGGGGATATAGATCAGATGGAGAAGGGTCCTTGGAGGAAGAAGCATTTGAATCAAGTTTTAATGAATGACTTTAAGGGAAGGACAAGGACATTTGAAAAATAGGAATGGGGTGACAAAAAATAGAGAGACAGGAAGGCACACAACAAATTGAAGACAAGAGAGTGTGTGGAGCCCTGTAGTGACAGCTTAGAATGTGTGGCTAGTAGTAACAGAAATTGTGTCATATGAGAGGAGACCTTGAATGACAGGTCAAGAGTTTGATCTTTTTATTCAGGAAATCAGGAGACACTGAAAGTTTTTAAGTTAGAAGGCAACAATTGCCAACTATCTACCAAGGAAAGATGGAACAGCTAGGTGGTGTCATAGTGCATAGAGCATCAGTCCTGAAATCAGGAACTCATTTTCCTGAGTTCAAATCTGGCCTCAGACACTCACTAGCTCTGTGACCTCAGGCAAGTCACGTCACACTGTTTGCCTCAGTTTCCTCATCTGTAAAATAATCTGGACAAGGAAATGGCAAAACGACTCTAGTATCTTTGCCAAGAAAACTCAAAATGGGGTCAGAAAAAGTCAGACACAACTGAAAATGACTGAACTGAACCAAGGGAAAATTAGTCTGAGAAAAATTTCAGATTGGATATATCTCTTCACTGCATTTTGGTTTGTTTAAATAAATCATAGCCATTTAAGAAGTGCCAGTGTAACCTTGTGATTTTCTTATCAGTTCTCTACTTGAAATCCACAGTCAGTGAACTTGTTTTTAAGAACAAGATGATAAAAATAACAATAATGATAAACAAAAACTGGAACATATCTGTCTGCGCTCGTCCTTTGTTTTCAAAGAAGACCATGACATCAAAGAAGTGATGACATGACTTGCACTTGACTTTGTTTTGAGTGAGGGAGGGCTGTGCAGGTCACCAGCCTCACTTCTCCTCCAGAGCCATCTGAATCCAGTGACCAGATATTCATCAGGGTGACTGGAGATGACCCAGGATGCAATGGGAGACCTTGACCTTTTCTGATACTCACTTAGAGGGAGGTAACATCCATTGAGTAAATAGGCCTCTTTAAGAAATAGTTCGGGAGGGGGATGGAGCAAAGATGGTGGAGTAGAAAGATGCATGTACTCTAGCTCTTCTCTCACAGTCCATAAAATACCTGTAAAGAAAGACTCTCAACAAATTCTAGAATAGCAGAAGCCACAGAATGATGGGGTGCAGGAGATTTCCAGCCCAGGGTGACCTAGAAGGCCACAGGGAAAGGTGTGTCACACTAGACACAGAGTGGGGCCCAGCCCAGCCTTGGTGGTCAGCTCTAGGAGGAAGACCATAGCAGGCCTTGGGGTAGAATCCCCAGTGGCAGCAGTGGAGGTTTGCAGATCTCTCAACCCACAGGCACC
Organism: Notamacropus eugenii; assembly: GCF_028372415.1. Taxonomy (NCBI): domain Eukaryota; kingdom Metazoa; phylum Chordata; class Mammalia; order Diprotodontia; family Macropodidae; genus Notamacropus; species Notamacropus eugenii. The sequence continues at coordinate 53,371,106 of NC_092876.1, forward strand.
AAAGGTCAGTGAGAAGGTTTTTTCAACTGGCTGAAAAAGGAGCAAGGTCCCCCCATAGGGGGGGACCCCAGGCAGCAGCAGCAGAGGCCACAGAGGGCAGCAGGGCTCCCACAGCAGGCAGCAGCCAGCATCCATTGTTGGAGGCGTCATCATAAAGCCCCTAGGGGAATTGAGCAGCTGATCTGAACCTCAGCCCTGAGTGGTGGCCCTGCCCCCACCTACAGGCCCTGAGGGAACTGAGCAGCTGATCTGAATCTCAGCCACAAGTGCTGGTGTGGCTGACCTGGAGGTGAGGTGGTTATGCACAGGAAATTCTACTCCTCACAAATTCTGGACACAAAAGTTTTCTGATTGCTCCCAGACCACTGTGCAGGGTTGATTATGCCACCTTGGAGGAACTGAGATCTTACAGGTCTCCAGAGTATACCCTACTTTTGACAAAGAACCCCGAAGTTGAGTAACTGGTTGGGAAAATGCCCCAAAAATGGTAAAAAAAAAAAAAATAAGACTATAGAAGGTTTCTTTCTTGGTGAATAGGTATCTTCTCCCATCCTTTCAGATGAGGAAGAGCAATGCTTACCATCAGGGAAAGACATAAAAGTCAAGGCTTCTGTATCCCAAATATCCAAAATAAATATGCAGTGGTCCTAGGCCATGGAAGAACTCAAAAAGGATTTCAAAAATCAAGTAAAACAGGTGGAGGAAAGATTGGGAAGAGAAATGAGAGAGGTCCAAGAAAATCATGAAAAGTGAGTCAACAGCTACCTAAAGGAGACCCAAAAAACGCTGAAGAAAATAACACCTTTAAAAATAGGCTTACTCAATTGGCAAAAGAGGTTCAAAAAGTCAATGAGGAGAAGAATGCTTTAAAAAGGAGAATTAGCCAAATGGAAAAGGAGGTTCAAAAACTCACTGAAGAAAATAGTTCTTTAAAAATTAGAATGGGACAGACGGAAGCTAATGACTTTAGGAGAAACCAAGAAAGTACAAAACAAAACCAAAAGAATAAAAATATGGAAGATAATGTGAAATGTCTCACTGGAAAAACAACTGACCTGGAGAATAGATCCAGGAGAGACAATTTAAAAATTACGGGACTACCTGAAAGCCATGATCAAAAAAGAGCCTAGACATCATCTTTCATGAAAATATAAAGGAAAACTGCCCTGATATTCTAGAACCAGAGGACAAAATAAGTATTGAAAGACTCCACAAATCACCTCCTGAAAAAGATCCAAAAAGAGAGACTCCTAGGAACATTGTAGCCAAATTCCAGAGTTACCAGATCAAGGAGGAAATATTGCAATCTACTAGAAAAAAAAACAATTTGAATATTGTGGAAATAAAATCAGGATAACACAAGATCTAGCATCTTCTATATTAAGGGATTAAAGGGCGTGGAATATGATATTCCAGAAGTCAAAGGAACTAGGATTAAAACCAAGAATCATGTACCCAGCAAAAGTGAGTATAATACTTCAGGGAGGGAAATGGTCATTCAATGAAATAGAGGACTTTCAAGCATTCTTGATGAAAAGACCAGAGCTGAATAGAAAATTTGACTTTCCGACACAAGAATCAAGAGAAGCATGAAAAGGCAAACAGGAAAGAGAAATCCTAAGGGTCTTACTAAAGTTGGACTATTTGCATGCCTACATGGAAAGATCATATTTGTAACTCTTAAAACTTTTCTCAGCATTTGGGTAGTTGGAGGGATTACACACACACACACACACACACACACACACACAGCACAGAGTGAGTTGAATAGGAAGGGATCATATCTAAAAAAATAAAATTAAGAGGTGAGAGAGGAATATATTGGGAGGAGAAAGGGAGAAATAGAATGGGGTAAATTATCTCTCATAAAAGAGGCAAGAAAAAGCCTTTTCAATGGAAGGAAAAAGAGGGGAGGTGAGAGGGGAAAAATGAAGCTTACTCTCATCACATTTGGCTCAAGGAAGGAATAAAATGTACACTCAATTTGGTATGAAAACCCATTTTATAATACAGAAAAGTAGGGGAGAAGGAGATAAGCAGGGTGGGGGGAATGATGGAAAGGAGGGCAAATGGGAGGAAGGAGCGATTAGAAGTAAACACTCTTGGGGAGGGACAAGCTCAAAAGAGAGAAGAGAAGAAATGGGGGGCAGGATAGGATGGAGGGAAATATCATTATTCTTACACAACATGACTATTATGGAAGTCATTTGCAAAACTACACATATATAGCCTATATTGAATTGCTTGCCTTTTCAGTGGGGATGAGTAGGGAGGGAGGAAGGAAGAGAAGTTGGAACTCAAAGTTTTAGGAACAAATGTTGAATATTGTTCTTGTGTACAACTGGGAAATAAGAAATACAAGTAATGGGGTATAGAAATTTATCTTGCCTTAGAGGACAAAAGAGAAGATGGGGATAAGGGAAGGGAGTTATGTTAGAAGGAAGGGCAGATTAGTGGTAGAGGTAATCAGAAGGCTCGGTGTTTTGGCGTGAAGGGAGGGGAGAGATGAGGAGAAAATATGGAACTCAAAATTTGGTGGAAATGAATGTTAAAAACTTAAAATGAATAAATAAATAATTTTAAAAAAATAAACAAAGAATGAAAGAATTAAAGTAAAAACAAAAAAGAGTTAACCAGGGGTGGGGAACCTGTGGTAAAATAAAAATCCTTTTATTAAGGGAGGAATTTGTTCTGTGAAGTTTGAATTCAGTCAAAAGGCCACACTTGAGGACCTAGAGGGCCACATGCTTCCCCACATCTGAGTTAAGCCATAAAGACTTCACTTTCTAATCCCATTCAAATGTTTGACATTTGTACTTTATTTAGAATGGTGATTTCAATAGCACAGGGAACTCCCAGTATGTAAATACTTTCCACAGGTGCTATTGCTTAACGTTGTTGTTGTGGCTATTGTGGTAGTTCTGGTTCTGGCAGAGGACCAATTACATCAGGAGCATGATGTCTTGACATGTAAGTGAATCGGATTTAAGTGAGGCAGAATTGTGAAAAGTCACCAGCCTCACTATCTCCTCCAGAGTCCTTTGGAGTCCAATGCCAAGACATCACCAGTTACTAACTTAGAAGTCTTAGAGAGTTGCCTGAACCACTAAAGAGTTGCGATTTGCCCACAGTCACACAACTACTATGTGTCAGTGGTAGAACCCTAGGTCTTCCTAACTTTAAGGCTGACTAGCTCCCTCTCTGAGGCACCTGGCTGACTCAGTGGGTAGAGTGCTGGGCTCAGAGTCACAAAGACTTGAGTACAAATATAGCCTTGGACGCTAGCTGTGTGACCCTGGGCCAGTCACTTAACTTGGTTTGCCTTAATCTGATGGAGAAGGAACTGGTAACCCAAACTGCTCCAGAATCTTTGCCAAGAAAACCCCACAGGTTCACAAAGAGTTGGACATGATTCAACAACTGGACAATTATTTATCATACGATCTCTCTTGATATTTCTAAATGATAGAAATGCGTATGTTGTTATTGGTACAATCATTATATAATTACATTACATGTTTATATGTTTGTTATGCATTATTATTATATTAAATAGATATTTGATAATATTAAAAATAAGAAATAGTCAGGGAATGGCCCTTTTAATGAACTTAAGAAAAAATAGCCAAGTCCACAGAAACTGCTACTAGTGATAATCACTCCAAACATTATGCGGAGGTTGGGCAGGGACCTATTGTTTGTCCAGCCCGTCGGCTTCAGAGTGCATGCACCAGTCACAGGAAGCAGCAGAATATCTTGGTGACTAAGCCAGCTGTGCCTCTGATTGACTTCTATAATAGAGTTATAAGACCAAAAAAAAAGGAAAAAGGAAAAGCAACATCCCTTTGGCCCTCAAAACACACACATGCAAATGAGAACAATTCCGATGCATCCTGTGTTTGGAATTGGGATCACCTCTTAAACCTCCTGCCTCACTCCGCCTTCCCACGCGTTATTCCCCAACTTCAGGAAAACCACTCATAAGTCAGCACCTTATATACAAATTCTTCATCTTCTCCATGACATGGTAGGCTTGTAGGGGTAATGTCAGTACTCGCACCTCTTCTTCTTCTTCTTCTTGGGGTACTGGACATGTTTACTCTTCTTCAACTTTGGTGGAACTGGGGTACACATATATAATGTCTACTGTTTGTTGGATACTGTGCTAAGTAATTTACAAGTATCTCATTTGGTCCTCATAACAACTCAGGGAGGTCAATGCTATTTTGATCCCCATTTTACAGTTGAGAAAATTGAAGCAAACTGACCTTAAGTGACATGCCTGGAGTCACATAGCTAGATCCTGACTCCAGGACCAGAGTTCTATTTCTTGGACTGCCTGGGGTAGGGGGACACAGAGAGAGCAAGAGAGAAAGATGGAGAGAGACAGAGACAGAGAGTCAGAGAGAGACAGAGAGAGATGGAGACAGAGACAGAGAGAGGGAAAGACAAAGAGTGAGAGTGAGAGAGAAAGACAGAAAGACAGAGAGAGAGAGAGAGAGAGAGAGAGAGAGAGAGAGAGTTTTTATTGGTGCTCTTGGACACAATGAACTGTCAGTTTTGATATTATTTGCATGTTAATTACTAGAAGTTCTAACTACTTTTTGATTTCTTTTTCTTCCATAAATTATTCTGATTATTTAAAATCCTGTTCCTCCATGAAATGTGGAGACTTAGAGCTTGTGTCTTTTATGTTTCTGTCAGACCTTGTTCCTCAGTGTTCTCAGGGATTAAAGAACAAACAAGCCCGTCTTGAAAATTAGTTATATTAATAATCACCAGTCACACTGAAGCAAGTTTCTAATCGCTGTTTAAAAATAAATCCATCTAACAACAGTTTCTAAACCAAGTCTTAGAACTAATGGCTTATATTCTACAAGATTTGATAAAGGGGTACTATCCCAAGTTCCCAATCCTATGCAATCTGTGACATTCCTCTCCCCACCCCCACATAGTAAAGCAGTCACTCCAAGAATGGGAACGGTAGAAGGCAAGTCATTTCACCATTCGGCCCTTTGATATTGTCAGCTGAAAGACAAGGCGATTGGAAAAGATGCCTTCTAAGGTCTCTTCCATCTCTCATGGAAGAGGCTATGATACCATGATGTCCTTGTGCCAGAAACATGTCACCACCCAATTTCAATTGATTCAGGACTGGGTGGGTGAAGGGAAACATGGTAAGCAGGGAAGAGCATTGCATTAGGAGTCAGACTTCAGTTCAAATCCCATTTCTGTCAGTTACCTCTTGAGTGACCTTTGGACAAGACATTTGCCCTTTTGGGATTTAGTTTTTTTAGTTCGATTAAATAACATTTATTAAATGACATATTTGGTGCAAGGCACCATATGAGGTGCTGGGGATGCAAGAAAAGGAATGAAACCTTCCACTTTACATCTGCCTAGTTTCAGCTCCATGGAATAAGAAGCCCTCCTCAAAATAAACTCATCACTTCTAAACTTACTGTTGTTGTTGAGTCATATCCTACTCTTTGTGATCCCACTTGGGGTTTTCTTCGCAGAGATAGTGGAGTGATTTGCTATTTCCTTCTGTAGCTTATTTTACAAATGAGGAAACTGAGGCAAATAGGGTGAAGTGACGCCCAGGGTCACATGACTAGTAAATGTCTGAGACTAGATTTGAACCTAGGACTTCTTGATTCCAGGCCAGGCTACCATGCTGCTAACTCAAGCTTTGATTGACTCCACCTCCCTCCATCTTTCCCTCCCTCTGTTTGAAAGGATGGAGGATGGAGCACCAAATGCCTCACAATGCCTTCCCTTATAGAGGGCAGAAACTGGACTCAGCTCACTCCACTTTGTATCTGCTTCTCTGCCTGGTTTCAGCTCCATGGAACAAGATGCTACCATGCCAGCTATCCCCTGGTTTCTCTCCCCTCCTTCCTGCCTACTTCTGTGTGTTCTCTCCCAGTTCCATTGGATTATAAGCTCCCTGAGAGCAGGGACCATTTCCAAAATTATTATTATTATTATTAACTGTGTCCCCAGTGCTTAGTGTAGTGCTGAGCACATAGTAGGCACTTAAATATTTATTGAATTGGATTTGGAATGATCCTTGCTCTTGACGAACTTACATTTTACTTGAGATACAGAGTGTGGAGGGACTTCTATAGTGGCAGAGGGAAGTCAAGTCAAGAAGCATTTATTAAATGAGCACTATGTGTCAGGCACTGCATTTAGCATTATGAATACAAAGAAAGGCAAAAAAACCCAACAAGAACAAAACAAAAACAAAAACCAAAAACCCTAGCCCCAAAACAAAACAAATCCCTGCTCTCCAGGAACTTGCAGTCTAATAGAGGAGACAATCTGCAAACAATTACATGCAAACAAGACGTATACAGGGTAGATTGGCGGTAACTTGGAGTGTTCTCTAAGACTAAGAAGCACTAGGAAAGGCTTCTTGTACAAAGTGGGATTTTATCTGGGACTGGAGGAAGACATAGAAGAAAAGAGTTGGAAATGTGGAGGGAGAGAGTTCTATGCATGAGGGTCATCTAGGGAAAATGCACTGAATTGGAAGATGAAGCTTCTTATTCAAGAAATGGAAAGGAATCCAGTGTCACTGGATGATAGAGTAGTATATACAAAGTCATGTACATTTCAGGAGGGAGGGAACACCAGTTACTGGGAGGAGGAGATTAGGAAAGGAGGTATTGAAGGTGATACCTGAGTTGTGTTTTGAAGGAAGCTTGGGATTCTAAGAGGTCAAAGTGATGAGGGAATGTATTCCAAGCACCTGTGTGAAGGCAGAGTGCCAGGGTGTGGAATATTATATATGGAGGAAAGCTATCAGGCAGCTTGAGTAAAATGGAGACTGGATAAAGAGGACTAATAGGAAATGATGAGAAACGTAGGTAGGAACCAGACTGTGAAGGCCATTAAATGCGAGAGTCAACCTCTTGCATTTTATTTCAAAGACAATGAGAGCTGATGAGTTCAAGAGAGGAGGTATTCCCTCCCCTTGGACAGATTATAGGTTGTGTACATATCCTTATGCTGGGCAATTCCAGTTCATATCTTTCCATAGTTTTCAGTAGAAGTTCTATACACACACTAGTGAAGTCTTTCCTCTAACCCTTTTTATATTTCTTGGATTCCATCAGAGTCCATTTCTTATGCTTTGCCATGGCCACATGGACAGTACCGCCCAGTTGCCTGTGTCCTTGATGATGTGTCCTTTTATACCTCCTTTTGAGCACAAATCACCTTGGCACTATGCCACAGCCCACTCATGCCCACGTGACTCTTCCCATTGCCCTTTGAATCACCTGCAATTGTGATTCTGCTGAGATCCCAGGGTTTGATTGTTTGTGGTCATATACCACCATCCATTCTGAGGATATGGGCTTTTGTGGCAGCAAGCAATTTGGGATTATTGAAAGGACTGGACAGCTTCCCAAATGAGATGCAGCTGCATCTCCTCTTCTTTGGACACAGGGTTATGAATATGTGCAACATGTTAGATTAAATTTGATTCAACAAGCGTTTATTAAGTGCCCACTGTATGGGCACCTCATGATAGGTACTGGACATAAAAAAACAAGGATGAAACAGTCCTTGCCTTCAAGAATATTCCCTTCTACTTTATGTTATATGTAATTAAATGAAGATTATATGTCTAATATTCAGATTGAATATTACTCAGAGAACAGATCTCTCCTTTCTTCCCCCCTTCCTCCCTTTCTCTTTCTCTCTTCCTTCTTTGCTCTCTCTCTTTCTCTCTGTCTCTCTCTCCCATCCTCTCTTTTCTCTTTCTTTCTCTCCTCTATTTTCTCTGTCTCTCTTTTCTCTCACTATCTCCTCTCTTTTTTTTGTCTCTCTTCTCTTTTCTCTGTCTCCCTCTCTTCTCTACCTCCTTCTTTCTTCCTCTCCCCCTCCCACTTCCTCTCCCTCTCTCCCCTCCCTTTCTTCTTTTTTTCTCTCTCCAACTCTCTTCTTCTATCAAAAAGGAAAAGACCAAGTGTGTATGTGCTCATCTCATCCAGCAAAAAATTTATCAAGCACCCACTATGTGCCTGGCACTGTCCTAGGTACTGAGAATGTTAAAATGAAATGAAAATGAACAAAATGAAAAACACTGGCTACTGTCAAGGAATTTCTATTCTACCGGGAGTTACAAGATGCCCCAGAGAAGTGTACCCTAAGTAGGTACCTTGTCCCACCTTCCTTATCTCGGTATGCTAGCCCCATCTTCCCACGGGAAATATTTCATTTACTTACTTTCAGATTCTTGATTCCCATTATAATGTTGCCTATCAGACCTGCACTGAAAATGAACACAAAAGAATATATTTTCTTTCTATCTTTTTTTTAAGGAAGATAAAATGCCTGGACTATTGATTTCATTCAAGACCATGTTGTGCCTAATGACACCATTAGTATTTGTTACAGGAGTCAGGTTTGCAAACCATTTCCCTAAAAGTGCACCTGACAATCTTGTTGCTTCCATGGACTGGAAGGTGGGAGAACTGATGAGTGCACTGGCTCTATCATCTTAGTTTGTTTGGGGAAATGATGCATTAGGACTTAGGTAATGAAGGTTGATCAAGGGCAGCCTTTAAAGATCCAGTTGGTCATTAAAATTTGCGTTCTTTTGTCCCAAATGCTCTAAGAATTCCTTTACAACCATTTCAAATACTCACATGCATATATGTATATATGTGTCTGTGTTATATAAATATGTGTGTGTGCTTGTGCATGAACACACACATGTCTAGGGAGTCAACTCAGTTTTTCCATTCTAATTATTTCTGTTATTTAGGCCATAAATTCTGCCATTTTTTCTTCTCTCAAGACTATAATTTCTCCTTGAACCATAAGGCAACATCTTGCCTCTGTTCCATGCTCTGTCAAGAATCCACAGGGTTTTCTGTTTCTTCAGGTATTGGTTCAATTTTCTTGAAATATTGATTTAGAGATTTTTATAACCATTTAGATGTCTTGGTAGCTATCTTTCCTTCTGATCTTAGTAAGTCAACAAGCATGTGACAGTCACTAGACTAAGCAATGGAAATATAAACATAAGCAAAAGGAAAGATAGTCCCTCTCAAGAAAATTAAATTCTAGTGGGGATTATTAACACCCAAAGGGAGCCAGCCAGCAGAGGAGAAGGAAGCAGGGAGAGACAGTATCTGGGAGAGAAATCTGGAGATTTTACTCTGAGACCTCTGGATTTCTCTGCTTATGCTCCAGGGTTTTTAAGTGTTTTCTTCCCCTTGAGATCTTTGGTTGTTTTAATTATCCCCCACCCCAACAGTCTTCTATTGCTGCCTTTCCAGTTCCTCCTTTGCCAGTGGGTTTACTCCTGGAGACTAAATCTCAGAGCTGTCTCAGGTCCCTCCTACATTAGCAAATTCATATTCGTCTATCCCCAGTCCCATCCCAAGTGACATCTGGGGGGACTGGATTGACCTTAGGCCAAGTACAGCTTCATATACAGGCACCCTGAACCAGTTTATTCAGCTCTTTAGTTCTCTGGTTAAGTGCAGAGGAATGAGTCCCATCTTCCTCTACCTCCCTCCTCCTCTACAAATGGCTTCAAAGAATTGAGGTCCTTTGCTCGTCACAAGAAGCAATGGTAGCTACAGCTGGGAAATTTCCAAGAAGATCCCAGAACATGAGATGGTCAGTAAGATTCTGTGCCTTTCTTAAGTGTGGATGGATCCTGAATGAGTATGGGGATAAGCATTATTTGTTGTTAATTCATAAGGCATAATTCAAGAGAAAATATTATTTTGTAGGCTTCTTGGTGTTTTAGGCTATCAAAAGAAGACAGTTATAATTGTTCATTATATGGTGAGTAATTCCTCTTTTGAGGAGTTCTGAGAATTAATAGGGCTGGACAAAATGTCTAGTCTGCCATCTTGTTGGTCACATGACACAAGGTTTCAAGAGTTCACGTTCTAATGAGTGGAGTCAACATGCAAACAATACAAAAAATATAAGACATAGATAGAATGACAGAGATAGAAACAGAGCAGAGGTAGAGATAGAGAGACAGAGATAGAGTAGAAATAGATACCGGAAATAGAAATATAATAGAGATGGAGAAGTAATAGAGATATAACAAATTATATTCCATACATATACATGCTTAAACACACACACACACACACACACACACACACACACACACACACACACACACACACACCTAGGGGCACATAGAGATGATATAAGATGTAGAAAGTAATCTCAGAGGGGAAAGCTTTAACAGCTGGAGGGATCAGGAAATTCCTCCTCCAGAAAGTGGAATTTGGGGTCAAACCTGAAAGACACCATGAAAGCTCGGAGAAGGAAGGAGAACATTTCAGACCCTACTGCCAGGCCTAGGGGCCTAAGGGCTACCCGAGTCTTACCTTACCTGTCGCAAGTCTTCAGCTGGCCAAACCGGATAAACGTATGAGAGAAGAGACTTTCCAGAGTTGAACAAGGGTTAGGCTTTATTCAGGGTCTTGGTTACATGTGCAGGGGGAATTCTTCCTCAGGAGAGAGAAATCCTCTTCCCAAGGAGGCAAAGATCTTACAGTAAGAGAATGGAAGCAGAAGTGGAAGAGGGGAGAGGGGAGAGGAGAGAGGGGAGAGGGGAGAGGGGCCTTCTGTCCTCTAAGGGCCCCTCAGCGCTAAGAGCACCTTCAGGCTTTCCTGACCCTACTTAAGCTCTCCCGCCACATAGTTTGCACCTGAATACCGTGCCTGTTCTCAGCCCTTAGACAACAATAGGTGTGTTCAGACCATGGATTTATCTCAAGGGCGGGGATGCTCTCCCCGGCAAGTTTCCCACAGGGAAAAGGCGGAAATGCACGAGATAGCCCGGGTCTCACACCTCAATTCCCAGCTGTTCCCTGGGGGGCTTCATGAGAACTCTGAGGTTTAGAAGTCCTCACTTTTACCTGCCCCAGACTGTCCATATGGAACTGAGCTTACACCCCCAACACCCTACAAGTTCTCATAAGGTCCCTTCATGCATTAAATCCTAGGAAATGCCATGACGGTCATGACTTGCTGCGTTTGACCAGGATTCTTTGCCCCTTGTGGTTCAGTGAATGTGTCCATTGTTTAGCCAACCTTGCTCATCTGTCTGAATTCCATGTCATGAAAAACCCTCTTCTGTCTAGTCTGAGAAAAACAAAGCCTCTCCTCCTCTTCCTCTTCCTCCTCTCCCTCATTTTCCTCCTCCTCCCTTATAGAATTGTAGTTAGTGATTTCAGTGCCAGGGTCAAACCAAATGAAAAGTACCCTCCAATACTTGTAGTCTAGGGAAGCTTCCCTGCAGGGCAACCACCGGTGTGCCATTTAGTAGCTTCCTAATAAACTAATTATTCTTGCTAACAAAGTGCTGAGCTCAGTTGTTTCCTATATGCTGAAGGGACTACAATACCCAAAATATCTATAAATTCTGGTGCTTTGGGAAAAACCCAGGTTGCCTTGTCCTAGTTATATCTTGGTGGCTTTGTGCCAAGAATCCAGATGCAGTAGGATTGCAGAGACTTGGGATTTTCTTGTCTCTATAATCTGGGGGTCTCAGTCTGTCTTAGACAGAGTGGGCCAGTGGAGTTTAAGGGCTGGGAGTGAAGAGGACTGGATTCTAGTCTCTATTATCTCATCCAGTGCTTGGGAGACTTTTAGCACACCTCACATTCCCATAATGATTCAAAGGTGTCAAAGGACTTTCTTCAGAGCTGATAGTGGGACAGTTATTATTATTTATCATTTTACAGAGAAGGAACCTAAGACAGGGGTTTAAGTGATTTTTGCTCATCCTAATGGAGCAGCTAGGTGGCTTAGAGTTTAGAGCATTGGATCTGGAGTCAGGAGAACCTGAGTTCAAATCCAGTTTCAGATACTTACTAGCTGTATGCACCTGGGCAACCCTGCTAGCCTGAGTTTCCTCATCTGTCAAATGAGCTGCAGAAAGAGATAGGAAACCACTTGAATATGTTTGCCAGGAAAACCCTAAATGGGGTCAGGAAGAATCAGGCATGATTGAAATGAGAAAAAGAAAAAATAGAAGAAGAAGGAGAAGGAGAAGGAGAAGAAGAAGAAGAAGAAGAAGAAGAAGAAGAAGAAGAAGAAGAAGGAGAAGAAGAAGGAGAAGAAGAAGGAGAAGAAGAAGGAGAAGGAGGAGGAGAAGGAGGAGGAGAAGGAGGAGGAGAAGGAGGAGGAGAAGGAGGAGGAGAAGGAGGAGGAGAAGGAGGAGGTGAAGGAGAAGGTGAAGGAGGGGGAGGGGGAGGAGCATCCAGCTAACAATGACCAGAGCCAGGATTTACAATCTACTAAAGGTCCAGCCCCCTTTTCACCTACACTGCATGTTGCCTTTATACCATTCAGCTCTCTATGCCTCAGTTTCCTTATCTATAAAATGGGGATCAGAAGACTTGCCTTATCTACCTGCTCCTCATGATGGTTGTGACCAATGAATGTGAAAATGTTTTAAAATGTAAAAGTGAAAAGGAAACAGAAAGGATGTTGATTGTGAAGTTTTAAACATATGAATATACATGTGTATAACTATACATATAATAAATAATGACAATTAATTGGAAAGAGGCTTGGGCTGTGGGATCTCCAAGATGAGGAATCTCTCTGAAACAAGATAGGTTTGCACCGTTTATTTTTTTTTTTTTTACACCTTATAGCTTAGAAAGTTGCCTCTAGCTCTAAAATCTAGAGATTTCAAGTGACTTGCCCAAGGTAACACAGTGAGGCTGGGTCAGGGACTGGCCTTAAATGCAGATCTTCCTAGCCCAGAGACCAGCTCTCTCTCTCTACTCTTCCATGGCAACTCTCTTGATAGGTTGTTTATATTACCAAAAATATAGTTTTTTTTCTTGAGGGGAGGACCCCTCATAAAACATGAGGGCTTGTCCTTGTGTACTTTGTGTGTCAGTCCAGGAGAACGTAAGTGCCCTGTGGGCAGAAACTAGTTTTATCTTTGTATCTCTGGAGTTTAGTACAGAGCAGATATAATAGCTAATATCTGGATAGCACTTTAAGTTTTGCCAAAAGCTTTACAAATATCTCATTTGAGTCTCACAACACCTAGGAGGTAGTGGCTATTGTTATCCACATTTTACAGGTGAGGAGGTTGAGGCAACCAGAAGAATTAAATGACTTGTCCAGGGTTGCACAGCTAGTGTCTGAGTCCAGATTTGAACTCAGGTCTTCCTGATTCCAAAGCCGGTGCTCTAAACACTAAGTCACGTAGCTGCTTCACTTAAGAAATGCTTATTGTATAAGTGAATGAAATATACATCAATGTATCTGGATACACATACAGAGACACATGTGTACCTATCATTCACATATAAATAATAAAAGGCGAGCACTGTGTGCTTGTTACAATTGAAATCAGAAAATAATTGAAGAGTTAATGATCTTGAGTAAGTCACTTTAAAATGTGAATTTCAGCTGCTTCATCTATGAAATATTTGATTGGATTAGATCAAGGATGCTGAACTTTCGGAGGCAGAGTAGTTTACATTTGCTACCCACATGACTTTGGGCAAAGTCTCTTCCATTACCCTCATCTGTCTCCTCATCAGTAAAACAAGGGGATTGGATTGAGACAGCCAGGTGGCATAGTGGATAGAGCCCTGGACTTGGAGTCAGGAAGATCTGAATTCAAATCCAGCCTCAGACAGTAACTGTGTGATCCTGGGCAACTCACTTAACTTCTACTTGCCTCTGTTTTCTCACCTGTAAAATGGGAATAATAGCACCTATTTCCCAGGGTTACTGTGAGAATTGAAATGAAGTAATTTGTAATTAAGGGCAGCTAGGTGGTGATACAGTCTTTGAACTCTTCCTGAGTTCAAATCCAGCTTTAGACACTTATTAGCTAGGTGACCCTGGGCAAATCATTCAGTGCTGTTTGCCTCAGTTTCCTCATCTGTAAAATGAGCTGGAGAAGGAAATGGCAAAAACACTCCAGTATCTCTGCCAAGAATACTTCAAATGGGGTCATGAAGAACCAGACATTACTGAAAATGACTGAACAAGAAAATATTTGTAAAGTGTTTAGCACAATGTCTCCTGGCATGTAGTAGGTTTATTCTCTTCCCCTTACCCCCAAGGGGGCCTCTCTTCTAGCTTGAAAATCCTCCTTTTGTCTCTTCTCTGAATTTAAGCTTGTACCTTTCCTAGCATTTCCACCATTTTTCTTTCTGAGTCTCAGACACTCAGAACAAATTTAGAGGTGTTTATTTCAGGAATGCAGGCATTTTGTTCTCTCTCCATGGCAAACGCTGTCAAAGTTTGATTCTCTCTGAGTCCCAGTCCATCCTGTCTAGAGATTCCATAAGAATTAGAAATTTTGCTGTGATGTCAGAACTCAGGAAGGAGGAGCAGTCGGGAAGTTTGGAACAGGCAGATGGCAAGCTGGCCTCAGAGCAGGGAAGACCTCAGTTCTAGTCTGGCCTTGGATGTACATTGGCCATGCGACTTTGGGAAGGGAAGAGAAGGAAAAAGGCATATATAAATAAGGCAGCTATTATGTGTGATGCTCTGTGCTATGAGCTTTACAAACATGACCTCATTGGGTCCTCGTAGCAACACTGAGAGTAGGTTCTGTAATTATGGGAAAGTCCCTTAACATCTCAGGGGTCTAAGCAAGCCTTGAAGAACTACGAGGTGCTGAATAGGTACATCGGTAGAGGGAGTTTTCTTGCCAGGAATTCCCATAGCACTGAAATTTTAGTTCTGGCCCCAGAGCATGTTAGTTTCTAGCACTATTGTTGTCATTACTGTTATGACAGCATGTCTATTAGTAGGTGCCTATGTATGTTAAAAAAAAAACCTGTCCAAAAATATTGGTTGAGAGGGGAACCTTCTGTATGATGTACAATCTAATTTCATCTGTGTAAACTATCACTTGAGAAGGAAGGGTGAGAAAGGGAAAAGGCATTCATTCTTGGGTTCAAATTCTACCTCTAAGTGACCTTGGGTAAGTCACTTAACCTCTCTGGGCCTCAGTTTCCTCAACTGTAAAATGAATGAGTAGGACTCCATATTTTCTGAGGCCAGTTATATTTCTAAATCTCTCATCCTATGATCTTTTACAAGAAGAAGGAAATACAAAGGTAAGAGGTGGACATTCAGGACCAATGGCATGTTCATCTCTGGAGATTTGACCAGAAGGAGCCACAGATCCTGATGTCTTCTCCAAAGATGAGCTTTACTTGAAACAAAACTTTGTTGCTTCATTCTCCAATGAGCTTGGGTGAATTTGACATTCACTGACGTCTTTCTAGAGGCCATCGTTCCCTTTCAGCAGTAACTGCCTCTCCAAGTTCTATGAATTCCCCATTAAGATGCTGTGGTAGGCTAAGTGAAAAAAATCATTTAGTACAATCAATTCATTTCAGTGTCCCAAATGGTCTGAGTGTCAGGATTGTGCACGCTTGCAGCTGCTGCTGTGGTCTACCTCCTGTCACAGGTAAAAACAAATGATCTTCTGTTTCTTCCCCCCACCCTCAACCTGTATCGCCTGCATGACAGGGGATCAATCACTCTCCTCTAAAATGGGAAATAGAGCCGGCATTTGAGCATCTTGCGAATTAAACTTTTAATAGAAACCCAATGAAGATGGCTTTACCCATTTATATTAAGAGCTTATTCTTTTTAAGGGAAGGGGGGCATAGGAGTTGGGGCATGGTGAATCTTCAGTGTTTCCTAATTTGCCTTTTGAGATACTTGTGGGTTTTGCCAGGCTTGGCAACCCTCTTCCCTTTGACATCTGGTACTTCCCTGAATGTTCCTGTTTTGTGATTTGCTTCGTTTATTGGGGTAAAACTGTCTTTCTTTTCTTATTATTCAGGTTTTTTTTTTTTGTGTGTGTGTGTATGTACATATATACACACACACACATTCAGTTCTCTTTCTGCCCCCTTTCCTTTTTATTTCTTTTTCTTTACAAAAGTAATGTAACTCTGACCTGATTGGATCTCTCCTTTATTATTTAGAGTTTTGGAGAAAAACTAGTCTTTTCCCTAACTCACAAAATCACGCAGTTTGAAAGCTGGCAGGATCTTTAGTGGCCATCCTGTCCAACCCCATTCTCTACAGGACTCCCCACCATGACATACCTGGCAAGTGATCATCCCTCCTCTATTTGAAGACCTCAAAGGAAGGGAAACATATCAGAGGTTGAATTTTTCTCATCAAAAAGGGAGGACCATTTAAGTTTTTAAGGAATTCCCCCAATGTCCCTTTCAATCATCAACTGAAACTCATATTTGTTGGGAGGCTATAAGGTAGGGGGTTGTTTTTTTCCTCCTTCCCCCCTTTTGTGGAGGATATTTTAAAATAACTTACTTTCCATAAACTCTACCAAGTAGAAGAGTGAGTCTGAGGAGATGCATTTCAGGAAAATGTTTCAACTATTGAATTTCTCTTCTCTACTGTACTCCCTTTTCTGTTCTCCAGCACACCAAAAGAAAATATCGTATTCAGATAGTATTCAGCAAGTCATCATGACCATTGGAAAGCACTGGAATAAATGCAAACCGCTGTCCAAGCAGCTGGGAAAAATAAAGAGATCCCTTACAAAAAATGTAAAGAATTCAAGACAGAGAGAATTGACAAAACAGAGAAATAAATCATGGGAAAGAACTTGAAGTGTCAACATATTAAGAATAGTTCCCTTTAAAGATTCTCATTTGGAGTTTTGACCCTAGTATTACTACCTTCCGTACTTCCTGGAGGAGTAGAAGTCCTCAGATTAGCTCATTTATCTGGCTTACTATAAATATTTAGAATATGTGACAAAGAGGTAAGGAAATCATTTTAAGGACTGTTAAGATGGGCTTAGGGAATCTTCAGGTATAGGAAAGTTTCCTGTGATCTGGATGTGTGGGGTGGTGAATCCTGGGGGCAGAACCTAGATTTAGCCTGCTACAAAGGCATAATGGATCTTTTAAAAGGATAACTCCCAGCAGGCAGAACACAGCTCATGTCAAGTGATGTTCAACGTGTAGTGAGGCAAACTCCTTAACCCTTTTCTAACCAAAACTTTGAGGCAATCTGCCATAGGAAATAAGGTGCCAGGCTTAGGGTCAAGAAGTTCTGAGTTCAAAATCTGCCTCTCAAAAGAATGGCTATGTGACCATGGCAACGTATAGAATATCTCTTTGCCCCAGGTACGTCTCTAAGGCAAATTACAAGCAAGTGGTCTATTGCCCCTTGCAATGGGGGAGAGAGAGCTTTCTCACCAGGAGTTCCTTACATTGATGAACTCACCAACATAGAATCTTCCTTCCCATCCCCACCCACACTAGCCAAAAAACATAGCCATTCATTTTAAACATTATTTATTTATTTTTAGTTTTCAACTTTCACTTCCATAAGATTTTGAATTTCAAATTTTCTCCCCCTCCCTCTCCTTCCACCTCCCCAAGATAGCATGCAATCTGATAAAGGCTCTACATATACATTCATACTAAACATATTTTCAAAGTGGTCAGGTTGTACAGAAGAATTAGAATCAATGGGAGGAACCATGAGAAAGAAGAAACAAAACAAAATTAACAAGAGAGCAAATAGTACGCTTCCATCTGCATTCAGATTCCACAGTTTTTTTCTCTGGATGTGGGTAGCATTTTCCATTGTGAATATTTTGAAGTTGTCTTAGATCCTTGCATTTCTGAGAAGAACCAAGTCTATCAAAGTTAGTCATCACACAATGTTGCTGTTACTGTGTACAATGTTCTCCTGGTTCTGCTCACTTCACTCAGCATCAGTTCATATAAGTCTTTCCAGGTTTTTCTGAAGACTGTCTACTGATCATTTCTTATAGCACAATAGGTATTCCATTACATTCACATGCCAAGCCTAGAGGCCTGTATTGGGCTACCCGAGTCTTTCCTACCTGTCCCAGGTCTTCGGCTGGCCACGCCGGATGCACATATGAGAGAAAGGACGTTCCAGAGTCGAACAGGGGTTGAGCTTTATTCCAGGGAATCGGTTACAAGTGCAGGGGGCTCTTCCTTAGGAGGAAGAGGGGGAGATTTCCTAAGGAGGCTAAGCTTAAGGGATTGGAAGTAGAAATACAAGCGGGGAGAGAGGGGGAGGGGAGAGAGGAAAGAAAAGAAGCGGAGCCCTACTTTTCTCTTTGGCTCCACACGTGCTAAGAGAGAGCTTTCTGGCTTCCTTAATCCTACTTAATCTTCAGCCACACAGTTTGCATCTCAATACCATGCTGTTAGGTAACTAGGTGTGCTCCAATCCGGGACGACCTCGAGGGCAGGGAGACTCCACCCATCAGGTATCTCCAGGGGAGAGGCGGAAATACCCGAGCTAGCCGAGCTAGCTCAGTCTGACCTTCTCGAACCCCCGCTGTTCATGGAGGGCCTCGTAAGACTCTAAGATTTAGAAGTCCCACTTTTACCTGCCCGAGACTGTCCACACGGAATTGAGCTTCCAGTCCCAACATTCACATACCACAGCTTACTCAACCACTCCCCAGTTGATGGGCATCCCCTCAATTTCTAATTCTTGGCCACCTCAAAAAGAGCTGCTCCAAATATTTTTGTACATGTGGGTCCTTTTACCATTTATTTTATGATCTCTTTGGGATACAGACCCAGAAGTTGTATTGCTGAGCCAAAGGGTATACACAATTTTATAGCCCTTTGGGCATAGTTCCAAATTGTTCTCCAGAATGGTTGGATCAGCTCACAGCTTCACCAACAATGCCTCAGTGTCCCAATTTCCCCACATCTTCTCCAACATTTATCATTTTCCTGTTTTGTCACCACGTTAGCCAATCTGATAGGTGTGATGTGATGCCTCAGAGTTATTTTGATTTGCATTTCTTTAATCAGTAGTGATTTAGAACTCTTTTCATATGACTATAGTTAGCTTTAATTTCTTTATCTGAAAACTGCATGTTCATATAAATTTAACCATTTATTAATTGGAGAATGACTTGTATTCTTATAAATTTGACTCAATTCTCTCTATATTATTCATTTTATTGGTAGGTTTTCTGCTTTATTTTACATGTGAAAGTACCTCTTTTTTTCATGGAAAAATAAAATGCATTTTATGGAAACTTACCTTATACTTAATATTGCTGGATCACACATCCATTCCATAAGTGAAGGACCTTTGTGGCATCTAAATGAAGAGGTAGAATGGTGTGGAGGTACTGGGTTCTAATCCTGTCTCTGGAACTTACTCTCTGGGTGATCTTGAGCAAGTCACTTCTCCCTTGGGGACTCCAGTTTTCATTCCTGTAAAATGAGTCTGTTTGGATTACATCTAGGTCCCTACTGGTGCAAATAACGAATCCCCTGATGTGGTTGCATGTATTCAAATTTGTGCTATTTGAAGTTCTAATTATGTAAAATATGGTGGTTGGCTCCAGCCCCATGGAAATAGACGTGATGAGTTAGAATAATGCAACCACTTAAAGGATTCATTATTTGCACTAATCTGAACATAGATGAAGATAACACTGAAGATTTCTAATAGCTCTAAATTTATGGTTCTGTGATCTCCATGAATAAATGAATGCAACTCAATGACTAGTGGCAATTTGCCTCCTCATAATCCATGGAATAGATCATAGGACTATATTCCTTCTGACCCTCCAATTTCTAAACAGGCTTATAAATTTATTTTGTGAATGAAAAGATAAATGTACATTAAAAGAGAGAAAACAGGTTGTATGATTATGTGCATTCATAGAACTTAGCTATGTGCCCCATGACAAACTCAGATTCAATTTTCTCATCTGTAAGATGGGTATAATAACTGTACCTATCTCACAGGTTGACTCTAAGCTGGTCTAGTTCCACCCCTTCATTTTACAGATGAAAAAACTGAGGCACAAAGTAGTTAAGTCACTTATTTGCCCAAGGCTGCCAGAGGCAGAGCTGAGGTATTAACATTTTATATGCAGTTTTGCCTCCTGGTTGATCTCAGTAGAGAATCATTCCTGAGTGGAGGAGAATTCAAAAATAGAATATCTTCATTTGTCCAGCTTGTTATTCAGAACACAATGCCCCGAGCCTTTCCAAACCAGCTGAGGAAATGAAATCTCCGGCAAAAGTCTATTATTCTCCGTGAGAGCTGTTTGGTGTTTTGGTGTAAAAGGTCTGTCTAAATGTAGAAATAGCAGCTTGGAGCGATAAGACATTGCTTTCCTTATCTTTTATAAAACAGTATCCAGAAAGATGCAACAAGTTTCACGGCAGTACTGCTCAAAGAGTTTGCCAATAACTTGTACTGCAAATCTAGTTATATAATCAAATGGTACCTTGTTTATGGTGTCTAGTTCCTGCTGGGAGGCAGCATATGGGCTGGTGGGCAGGGACAGGGAGGGATGAACTTGGAAAAGTTCAAGGTAAATAGGCAGAAGAGCCTCAAGAGAGATGGCATCATAGTCAATCAACCACTATCTATTAAGCAACTAGAGGCAGCTGGGTGGTACAGTGCATAGAGCATCAGGTCAACTGGAGTCAGGAAGACCTGAGTTCAAATTCAGTCTCATATTCTTTCTAGCTGTGTGACCTTGGACTAGTCACTTACCCTCAGTTTCTATAAAATGGGGATAATAATAGCCCCTGCTTCCTAGAATTGTTGTGAGGATCAAGTGAGATAATATTCATAAAGCTCTTGGCTCAATGTTTGACACATAGTAAGTCCTAAATAAATACTTGGCCCTCCCTTTTCTTTTCTTTCCAGTTCAGAGTAGGCACTATGAAAAAGAATGTTAGCTCCTAATACTCTTACTATGCACCAGGTACTGGAGATATGAGGAAAGTCAAAAGTGAAAAGACAGTCCCTGCCGTCTCTAATGGAAGAGACAGTATGCATACAACTATGTACAAACAATATATATAAAGGGGAAATTAGAGATAGCCAAAAGAGAGAAGCATGAGATGAAAGAGGTCCGGGAAAGGATTCTGGCAGAAGAAGGGACTTTAGCTGAGATTTGAAGGGACTTGTTTTAGGAGGTCTTGACACTTCCTGCTAACTAGACTGGGCAATTATCTCTCTTATCATTCCGAAAACACTTCCTTTAACTTCCTTTCCCCCATCATCACCCTTCAGACTCTTAGGGCTGTGATGATTGATTCTAGCATTATTTTAGAATCATTTTGATTATTTGATCCTTATATTTGACTCTTGTCCCCCATCAGTGACTCTAGGCTTAAAGACCATTACTTTGTTGACTTCATGAGCGTTGGAGTAGAATGGAAAGAACATTGGATTTAGAGAAAGAAGAGCTTACCTCTATCACTTCCTACTTGTGTGACCTTAGGTTTGTCATTCAAGTTACTTGGGTTTCAATTTCTTCTGCTGCTAACTGGAGGGGTGGAACTAGATGGTCTTTAGGAACCCTTTCTGCCCCTTTTCTCAGATTCTATCCATGAGGCAGGGTATCTACATGATGAAAGGAATAGATAGAGTGCTGAACATGGAGTCAGGAAGAGGTGTAGCAGTTGCTTTACTTGGTCGTGTTGGGGGACTAAATGATCCTTAAATTGCTTTTGAACTGAATCTAAGACCAGGCTTGTATATGACCATAGATGTGAGGCCTTTCACCATCATGGTGACCCCTCTCTGAACCCTCTTAAACTGTAGTGCCCACAACTGAGAATAGCACCAGGAATGAGGGATGGAAGAGGAAGAGAAGCAGATGTAGGCTCATTGTAAGGAAGAGACAAATAAATGACAGATGAAAACTTTCTAACAGGGAAAGTTCTCCCCAAGTAGATTGGGCTGCCTTGGGATGGGAAGTTTGTTCTCATAAAAGTTTAACTATCAGCTCTCCAAAGCACAGGGCATACTTTTAAGTTTAACTTACATTACCAGCATCTTCTCCATCACTTTCTTAAGTCTAGACAATTAACAAAACAATAAATCAAATCTTCATTTGTGGTATTTGCTGACTTCTGAGGTGTACATGCCCACACTAAAAATTTAACAGTTGAATCTCTGAAGTTAGTCAGAGCTGGCTCCCTGAAATTAAAGATTTCCTGCTCAGGAGTGCCTATGACACTAGGATGATAGATTTAGAACAGAAAGAGACCTCAAAGGGCATCTAGTCCAACCTTTTTATTTTAAGTGAGAAAACAAGGCCCAGAGAAGTTAAGTGATTTACTTAAGGTTACAGGCAGGATTTGAACTCAGGACCACTAACTACAGAGCCATTTAGAAGGATTACTTGCTAAGCAGATTGATGAACTTGAGGGTAGGGAAAGTTTCATTTCTGTTTTTGTATTCTCATCATGCAGCACATTCCTACCACATAGTAGGCACTTCATAACTGCTTGTTGATTGATGGTCTGATCGGTTGGACCAGATGGCCCCTGCATTCCTTCCAAACCAGAGGTTCTGGTACCCTGTGCTTCTGAAACAGACAAGAGCCAATCTGCTGTAGCATCATTGTGAACAAGCTGTTATTTTTCCCATGATGCATTAACTCCACAAAGGCTCCTACTGAATCTTCTGGCCTCTTCCCCCAGCTAAAAATACCATTCACCGGTGCTGTGTGCCCTATTACCTTGTGCTTTGATCTTTGAGTCTAATTACAGACTGAAAGAGTGTTGGTGCTGTTTGTGCTGACTTAATACCTGAACAAATGGGATTATCCACAGCTTCTCTGAATGATGCTTCATGATTCCCCATGGCCCAGAGGCTGCTCAGGGTTGTGGCTACTAGACAGACAGAGTGTGGGTTCTATTGTACATGTTGTAAAATCCATCCTCTTCTACACCCGTGACGGGCATGAGGCTAACATCCAGACAATAACATTAGCCGAAAGACTATGTCATTGCTTTGTAGATTTGCAAACCTTAACATTATATACAATCAGTGTGAATGATAATTATAGATTATGCTAAGGTTGGCAAAGCCCTTTCCTTGCTCATGTGAGCTCATTTGGACTTTATAACAACCCCGTGAGGAAGGTGCTATCACCATCACCCTTTCACAGATGAGGAAAATGAGACTTTGAACAATGACCTGCTTATTATCACAAAGTTAGTGAACATCAGAGCAGGGATTTAGAACCTGATATCTCCTGAATTCAAGTCTAGTGCCCTAGGCAGCTAGGTGTTGTAATGGGTAATAATGCTGGACTTGATGTCAGGAAGGTCTGAGTTCAAACCCTCCCTCAGACACTTACTAGCCATGTGATCTGGACAAGTGACCTAAATTCTTTTTATCTCAGTTTCTTCATTCACACAATAGGGATAATAATAGCGTAGACCTCACAAGGTTATTGTAGTAGAGTCCAAATGAAATAACCAATATAAAGCCCTTAGCAAGCCTTAAAAGAGTTAGAGATATTAGTATTATTTAATTATATATAATGATATATATAATTCTAGTATAATAATCATATTATCCATAATAATAACAATGATAATTTTTCTTTCCATTATGCCATCTACCTCCAAAAAGGCGACAGATACTAGTTAATTATTCAGAGGTGTCATTGTAGGACATTATGGATGACACAGCTAATAAACTCTTATGGTCCTACCTTAATCCACCCTGGTTAGACTCCATCTGAAGGACTGGGCTCTGTTCTAGAGAACGTTCATTGGGAAGGACATGGACAAATTGTAGTGGGTCCAGGGGATGTGATCATGCTGTTGAGGGTTATAGAGACCTGTTTGGGGTTGAGTTGAAAAACTATGGGGGAGAGGTACAGTTTTCTGAAAAGATTTAGTATATATTGTGTGTATATATGTGTATATATGTAGGTACATACACACATATGCATACGTATATGCGCATATATAGTATACATTAGTATGTATCAGTATATACTACTCACTTCCTTCCAGGCCCTCTGCTAATTGTTGATGGTGCATTGACAAAAGCACAAACAGGCCCTGTCCTCAAGGATCTTATGTTTTAATTGGGAGAAAAAAATGCACAATTACAAGTATATTAAAAATGTCGACAAAATAGGTCTTTAGTCACCTGGTAAGGGGGCGGTGTGTGGGAGAGGATTACAGGGCTGGGCCAAAGTGAAAACAACCTGGAGGACCAGGAAGGGTTCTTACAGTAGAGGACACGATTTCCATTTTGGAAACCAGGGATTCCAAGAGGAAGGTGTGAAAAGGAACTATAACTCTGCCAGTGCAAAGATACAGAGATGGAGATGGAGATAGAGCTGGGAGGAATGTCAAGAAAGCCAGTTTGGAAGGACCATAGAGTACATGCAGGGGTTTAACAGGGCTAACCGCAGAGTTGAAAAGCAGGCTGCAAAGAGCTCTAAAGAGTTTCTCTTTGTTCATGGAGGTAATAGGGAGTCATTGCAATTTCTTGAGTGACATGGTAGCAGGGTCAGATTCCCCACTTTAGAAATATCACTTTGGTAGCTGGGTAGACAATGGATTGTAGCAAGGAGAGACTGATTCAAGGTGAAGAGGCAACTGCAAGAGTCAAGGCCAAAGCTTATGAGGACCTGAACTAGCGTGGTGATGGTATGAATATAGGGAAGGGGGACAGGTGAAAGACATGTTGTGGAAATAGAAACCATGGGATTGGACAACTGACAGGATATATGGGATGAGTGAGAGGGAAGAGCAAGTATGACAATGAGCTGGGAATCTGAACAACTGGAAAAAAAATGGTATTGCCCTCAACAGAAATAGGGAATTTCAGAATAAGATGGTTTTGGGAGAAACAGAGTCCTGTTTTGAACATATTAAATTTGACATACATATAGGACATCCAGTTAGAAACTACTGACAGTTGGTGAAGTAGCCCTGAGTTTATGAGATGTAAAGAGTTATGTGATGAGAGATTATATTAAAGTCATGGGATTTGAGATTACCATGCAAGAGCCTTGGAATACATCTATAGTAATGAGGTGAAATATGGAGATTGAGAAGGACTAGTCAGAGAGAGAGAGAGAGAGAGAGAGAGAGAGAGAGAGAGAGAGAGAGGGAGGGAGGGAGGGAGGGAGGGAGGGAGGGAGAGAGAGAGAGAGAGAGAGAGAGAGAGAGAGAGAGAGAGAGAGAGAGAGAGAGAGAGAGAGAGAGAGAGAAGGATCAGGAAAACCAAAAGAAGAGAGGGTATCAAAAAGGAGAAAATGATCCAAAATGGTAAATGCTGTGGTAAAGTTAAGTTGAGAAAGATGAGGATTGAGAAAAGCCATAAGAGTTGGCAGTTAGGAGGTTGTTGGTAACTTTTGAGAGGGCAGTTTCAGTTGGACAATGAGGTCAGAAACCAGACTGTAGAGGATTTAGAAGGAAGTGAAAGGAGTGGCTGCGGGGATAACGAGCAGCCATCCCTCCCATTGCCAGAGCAGCATTGGAGCCTGGTGAGAGCAGCTCAGATAGTTGGCATTATCCCCTACAATGATTTCCTTTTATTTGAAAATTAATGATGAGTCCATGTTTTCAAGGAACTGTGATTTACGAACCACTCTTTAGCCATCTGTTCACTTGTTTTTAGATGTTGCTTTTTTTTTCAGCTTTGGAGTTTGTGGGAAATTATGTTAAATTATCACTGAAAGGAAAGATGCCTCTTAGGGGAAAAAAAGCTTTTAAAATATCTACAGAAAGCATTTGCTGTAGGTCAGAATACTTGTCTTTAATTGTGAAAAATGAGCAAAGTAAGTGAAGTTTTTTTAAAGTGAAGTTCTAAATCTTGGTTTTTTTTCAGCCTGATCTGGTAAAGGACATTGTCTCAGGGACCCCCGGTGGTAGATTTCACAACAAATTGCCCATGAGCAAGGGTTAGGGCTTCTGGAGGAGTTGCTCCAGCTCTTTAATTAACAGCCTTTCAAATAAATGAGCATTTATTAAATGATTACTTTGATCAAGTGCTGGGCTAGAATCTAGGGGTACAAAGATGAGAAACTTTTATTCCATTCTGAGATAAAACCTGTACAAAGATAATGAAACGCAAAAGCACACAAAGGAAATATCAACTAATTTTGAGGAGCTGGGAAACTATCAACTGGGGAAATAAGGCAAGCCATCAGATAGGAAGCCTTAAAGGATGATAGTGGTTCCACAAGATGAAGTTGTAGAGAGGGAGCGTTCCAAGCGTGAAGGAGCAGGGGGACTTTGCCTGTGCAAAGATTGGGACATAGGAGATGGGAGACTATTCAAGCCCTTATTTGCCAGTGTATCGTACTGATCCTATCTAAGGGATGGGATTTTAGAAGGTTTTAATTTTGTTTTTTAGAAATATTGAGGAAGAAGACCCCACAAGCTCTCTTAGAAGTTCATACTGATTTATTTGTCTATTGATCTAAGGAGATGATAGATTTTACTATCAGATTATATAAATTTTATATAGATTATATACTATTACTATCAGATTATATAGATTTTACTAGCATCCAGATTTACATACATTCATATATCAGGCTGATTCTACCTTACCAATGGATTCACTGCAGAATTCTTATAATGGTCTCCTAAAGTGAAGTTATAATAATTGATGCTATATATGTATATATACATATATGTACATGTGTATATAAATAAACTTTAATAGCACATAAAGCTACTTATATGCATTTATTCATTTGTACCTCACAGAAACCCTGTGAAGTAGCTGTAACAGATAGTAGTCTCATTTTATTGATGTGAAACTTGAGGCTAAAAGAATGGAAATGACCTGTCCAGGATCATACAGCTACTTAGTGTCAGAAACAGGATTCAGCCCCAGGTCCTCCTGACTCCAAGCACAATATTCCATTGACTATCTTACTACCTCTTCCCAAGAGGAATAAGAAAACCCACTTCACATACAACTTTTTATATAAATTCTTATTTTATCAAACTTGTATTTAACAACTCTTGCTCTTGGGAAGTTCTGCAAATCTAACCATGTCTGTATTGGTTAGGATGGTGTACCAGCAAGGACTCTGGTATACGCAGGAAGATCTTCTGTACAAGTTCTTAGATTTGCTTTTCTAAAGGGAAAGCAACTTTTGAGGGGTCAACAATCACTTTGGTCAAGCACATATATCATTTACTTAGTTCAGGGAAAAAGTCAGCACCCTGAACTTCGGAGAAAATATGAACAGAAATTACAGGCAGAAAGACCAACAGAAAGAGCTTCCAGCTGTCTGACCATAGATAATACATACATTGTTACCAGAGAGAGAAGCACCAATATCTGGGTTTCCAAAGCCAGGGAGCTTCTTAAAAAGGCTTCCCAGAGTCTCATCTGGCACTTGAACATTTTTCCAAAAAACAAGCCCAAAAGCAAAACCTGACCTCTGAGTATATATACTCTTTTTAGGGCTGGAGGGCATGACCTTCATGATCTTGTACCTCATTAGAAATTAACAAACAGTGTCTGAAGCCTATTAATGAGTAGGAAAGATCACCATTAACCTTACACTGGGTCCCAAGATGTTTCATGTCCATTACATAGGCAACAGGCATTAACATTTCTTAAGTAAATACAACATAATTCCCACAAACACATAATGAACTTCACATTTGTAGAATATATAACATAACATTACCAGAATGGTCATATAGCTTTTCATACAGAAGTATATAACATCAGAACTCAACATACTCTACCCCTAGGTCAGCGTCAATTCAAAATAAAATGTCCAAATAAAGTCCTCTTGGGGTTGTGTCCTTCTCCCCATACTGCCTATGTAGGCACTCTCAGGTTCAGGCTCTTGTGAGCCAAGTCCCAGTCTTAACACTGCTGCATCCCCTGTCTCTGTCCTGAGGGGCAGCTGGTCAACAAAGTCAGAAGGGTGGGGTCTATGGGGGTACAGGACACTTCCCCCAACAACCATAGATAACGCCACTTCACCCCAACTCGGGTCCCAAACCAAGCCAGAAGTAAGCTTCAAAAAAGCACACTCAGTGCCTTGCTGCAAAGTCTTTATCTTGCCCTGGGGCTGAATTCTGAGCTCCAGGGTTCCTCCTCTAATGGGAACTGGCCTCTCCTGGCTCTTGCCTGGGTCTGCATGTAGGCAGCTCTCCACTCCTGTTCCATGGCTTACCTCCTCTCCAATACTGCCACATAGGCAGCTCTCTGCTCCTGCTTCAGTGCTCTATTCCAGATTCTTACCACTCCGGTCTGGATTCTGTTTAGAATATTCTTTCAGGGCTTTTACCCCTCTGGCACAGTCCAGAGCTGGGCTAATCTACTCGAGCCCTGGTTCTGGCCATCCCCACCTCCCAGGGCTCCATAGAACTATAGACACTACAACTGGGACACAACAGAAAATTATCCCAGTCCCACAAAACCCCATACTTTCCTTTTAATTTATATAGATCCTGCCAGACTATGCCATAATGTAACAGTAAGTACACAGGCATACACAGAAAGGTTTGCTGTACAGGTTCTTAGATCTGCTTTTCTGAAAGGAAAGCAACTTTTGAGGGGTCAACAATCTACTTTGACCATGCACACATAGACCACAGAGAGTACCACCAACATCTGAGTTTTCAAAGCTGGGGTGGGGGGGGTCTCTCAAAATGGCTTCCCAGAGTTTCATCTGGTACATGAACCAAAAATAAGCCCCAAAGCAAAACCTCACTTCAGAGTACATATATACTCTTTTCAGTACTGGAGGGCACAACCCTCGTGATCCCGTGCCTCATTAGAAATTAACAATAGCTGTCTGAGACCTATTAATTGGTGGGGAAGATCTTAATGTCTTCCCCCACCCACAATTAACCTTACATTAACCTTATTGACTATGAAGAGAAAATTAGCTATATTTCCATAGTCCTTTTTTTCTGTCTGTATCAATTCAAGTTAAACCTCATTATAATCTAGTTCATTTCCAAAATTTAGCTTGTTGATGGTCAGTTTACTGAAGGTCTCAGAAACCAAAGGTCAAATAGACAAAGCAAGATGACAAGTACTTACCATGTATTACTTGTTCAGTTATTATAATTGTTTCTGACTCTCTGTGACCCCATTGGGGGTTTTCTTAGCAAAGATACTGGAGTGATTTGCCATTTCCTTCTCCAGCTTATTTTAGAGGTATATAGAGTTAAGTGACTTAGGGTCACACAGCTAGTAACCATCTGAGGTCACATTTGAACTTTGGTCTTTCTGACATCAGACTCAATGCTCTGTGCACTATGGCATCCCCTAGTGCCTACCATGTGTCTAGCAGTATGTTCAAAGCTCTGCTCTTCCCCTCAAATTTACCTGCCCAACAAACTCTCCTTTATCTATGAAGAACACTGTTGTCCTCCTAGTCTCCTAAGTTTGCAGCCTCACAGCCAGTATCAACTCCTCATTCTCCCATGCTCTCTGTATCCCTTCAGTTGCCAAGTTTTACCATCACTCAACTCCTTATATCTATATCCTTTTTTTTTTTTAACTCATGTGGTTACCACTGTAGTTCAGGCCTTCATTATATCTTGTCTGAACAGCTTATAATAGTATACTACCCAATAGGATATAATCCTCTTAAGGATAGAGGCTGCTTCCTTCACCACCACCACCCCCATCCCCCATCCCCACCCCAGCCACATACCTAGCACAGTACATGGTACCTGGTAATCATGTAGTAACTGCCTTTGGGCTTGGATTGGAGAAATGGCTCATTCTAGTCCTCAACACAGCATCTCTTGTATCCACCCCCTATTTTTATTTACATGATTACTACCCTGGCTCAGCCCCTCATCATCTCCTGCCTGAATAGTATGTAATTGGACTCCTTGACTTCAATCTTTCCTCTCCTCTCCAACTCATCCTCCATACAACTGCCAAAATTGTCTTCCTAAAGCACAATTATGATCCCTCTTTCCTTGATCAAGGGCTTTCAGTGGCACCCTATTTTTCTCCATCTCTAACTGTATGACCTTGGGCAAATCACTTGACTCCTCTGGGTCTCTGTTTCACCATGTGCAAAGGAAAAGGTTGGATTAAATGAAATCTAAGGCATATTCCAACTCCACCTCTAAATCTATGATTTGATGGTATTATTATAATGTAAATTCCTCAGCTTATCAGTTAAAGCCCTTCCCAATATGGCTCCAACCAGCCTTCTAACCTCATACGTTATTTACCTTCACATACTCTATGGTCCAGAAAAACCATCCCTTTTGTTGTTCTTCAAACATAACCTTTGATCTCCCATCTCTAAGTCTTTGCATTGGTTGTCCCCTACACCTGAAATACTTTCCTTCCTTACCTCTGACTCTCAGATGCCTTAACTCTCTTTAATTCTCAACCCATATCCAAACTTTATGGAAAGTCTTGCCTGCTCCTCTCCTGGTTATTAGATTATCTTCTTCTTCCTCAAATTTCTTACAAAGATTTAACTGCATATATATATATATATATATATATATATATATATGTATGTATATATATATATATATATATACATACATATATATATATATATATACGTACACACACACACACACACATACACACACACACACACACACACACACACACACACACACACATATATATATATATATATATCTCCATTCACCTAACAGAATTTAAATTCCTTGTAAAAGGGTATGCATATTTTTATAGCCCTTTGGGCATAATTCCAAATTGCTCGCCAGAACAACTAAATCCACTCACAGCTCCATCAACAATGAATTAGTGTTCCAGCTAACTTGGAAAAATGAACTAGACATGTGATTGCATTGTTGTATGAAATTTCCAGATGAAGAATCTGTCTCTCCCAAAATATGTTGTCATCTTCTTTGTAACTAATAGTCTTAGAGAGCTAAGGATCAAGAGGTTAAGTGACTTGCCCAGGGTCACATAGTCAATACACATCAGAAGAGGACACTGAAAACCAACTCTTCTTGCTTCCAAAGCTGGCTGTCTACAATACCAGGCTGCCTCCCAAAACCTTCTCCACAATAGTCTCACATCTCACTTTACCAAATAATCTCACCCTTTCCTCCTATTGGCTTTACAGGAGCTGATTAGAAAGGTAACAAAAAAGTAGAATTCTAGAGTTGGAAGGAGCTTCAGAGTCCATCAGGTGCAGCCCATTTCTGAGCAAGAATGCCCTGCATCGTATTTCTGAGAAATGGACCTCCAACAGCCTTGAAGAGGAATTTAGCACTCCCAAGAGAGTCTCTCCAATTTTGGGACAGTGGGATTGGCACCACCTCTATTCTGTAATGAAAATGTTGGTCTCCATTCTTATCGTCATAATTAATATTTGCAGAGTGCTTTGAAGTTTGCTGAATACTCTGCAATGCTGTGAGGTAGATGCTTATTATCAGAGCAGCTAGGTTGTGCAGTGCATGGAGCCCTGGACTTGGAATCAGGAAGACAGCTTCATGAGTTCAAATCCAGCCTCAGACACTTGCTCGCTGTGTGATCCTGGGCAAGTCACTTCATCCTGTTTGCCTCAGTTTTCTCATCTATAAAATGAGCTGGAGAAGGAAATGGCAAACCACTTCAGTGTCCTTGCCAATAAAACCTCCAAATGGGATCACAAAGAGTCTGAAACAAATGAACAGCAATGCGTGCTATTATCACTATTACTATTATCATTTTGCAAACAAAGAAACTGAAGCTGAGAGAGGTCAAAGTGGTTTGACCAGAGCCCTCTAGTCAGTAAGTGTCTGATGTGATATTCAATCACTGATCTTCCTAGGGCCAGTGTTCATTCTCTTCCACTGCACCAGGTTTTTCATTCATTTATTTGTTCAACCAACCTTTATTAATCATGCATCATGTGTGCAGGGCTGACGGTCAGTGGAGATTAAAAAGGACACATAAGACACTGTCCCTTGGCAAATGTGCCTGCTAAAGCATTTTAGGGATTAGCCTTCAGCAATAGCCTATCTGAGGGGATTGAGATATAGATGTCAAAAGACATTTTTCCTTCCCTGAAGCTTGGAGAGCAAACTAAATTGGTTCTTTGGGTCAAAGGATATTGCCATTCAGAATCATGGAATCTAGTCTTGATTATTGGAAGGGACCTCCACAGACAGCTGTGCCATGTTGTTCATCCTTCACCATGAGTGACTTACCAACAACAGGACTCGTTCTTTTATTTTTCCAGGACTTGCTGTTTCAGTTGTACTTTCTTCCTTGCCCTTAGCACCATTGGTTTGCCATCAAGAGAGTTAGCTAGACCTAGGAACAGTCTTTGAGCCTCAGAGAGATTCATGGGGTCATAGCATCCTGTACTTAGAGCTGGAAAGGACTTTAGAGGTCATCTGATCCAACATATCCTCATTATGAAGGTGAGGAAAATGAAGGCTAGGGAGACTGCATAGCTCAAAGTCATGTGGGAAGCAAGTTGCAGACCTGGGATTCCAACGCAGGTCCTTGAGCTCCAAATCCATCATCCTAGTGATTGAAACTTGCATTTGTATTCTTAGGAATCCTTTAAAATTTGAAGGGAATATCACCTTCTTCAGAAACCTTCCCTACTTGACATCATCTTCCATGAAATTATCAAGGAAAACTGCCCTGAGATTCTAGAACCAGAAGGCAAAATAAATATTCAAGGAATCCGCAGAACACCGCATGAAAGAGATCCAAAAGAGAAACTCCTAGGAGCATTGTGGCCAAATTCCAGAATTCCCAGGTGAAAGAGAAAATATTGCAAGCAGCTAGAAAGAAACAATTCAAGTATTGTGGAAATACAATCAGGAAAGCACAAGATCTGGCACCCTCTACATTGAGGAATAGAAGGGAATGGAATAGGATATTCCAGAAGTCAAAGGAACTAGGACTGAAGCCAAGAATCACCTACCCAGCAAAACTGAGTATAATACTTCAGGAGAAAAAATGGTCTTTCAATAAAATAGAAGACTTTCAAATTTTCCTGATGAAAAGACCAGAGCTGGAAAGAAAATTTGACTTTCTAACACAAGAATGAAGAGAACCATGAAAAGGTGAACAGCAAAGAGAAATCGTAAGGGACTTACTAAAGTTGAACTGTTTACATCCCTACATGGAAAGACAATATTTATAACTCTTGAAACATTTCAGTATCTGGGCACTGGGTGGGAGTACACACACACACACATGCACACATGCACACATACATAGAGACAGAGTGCACAGAGTGAATTGAAGAGGATGGGATCATATCTCAAAAAAAAAATGAAATCAAGCAGTGAGAGAGAAATATTGGGAGGAGAAAGGGAGAAGTTATATGGGGCAAATTATCTCTCATAAAAGAGGCAAGCAAAAGACTTATTAGTGGTGGGATAAAGAGGGGAGGCAAGAGAAAAACATGAGGTCTACTCTCATCACATTCCACTAAAGGAAAGAATATAATGCACACTCATTTTGATAGGAAAACCTATCTCATAATACAGGAGAGTAGGGGACAGGGGCACAAGCAGGGTGGGGGGGAGGATGGAGGGGAGGGCATGGGGAGGAGAATGCAATACGAGGTCGACACTCATGGGGAGGGAAAGGACCATAAGAAAATAGAAGTAAAGGGGGACAGGATAGGATGGAGGGAAATATAATTAGTCCTATACAACACAACTAGTATGGAAATCATTTGCAAAACTAAACAGATATGGCCTATATTGAATTGCCTGTCTTTCAAGGGAAAGGGGTGGAGAGAGAGGGAGCTAAGGAGGTTAGAACTCAAAGTGTTAGGACCAAATGTAATGTTCTTACCACTGGGTAACAAGAAATACAGTTTAAGGGGTCAAGAAAGCTATCTGGTCTTACAGGACAAAAGAGAAGACGGAGACAAGGGCAGGGAGGGAGGATAGAGGAGAGAGCAGATAGGTCACAGGAGCAATTAGAAAGCTCGGGGTTGGGGGGGGAGGGGAAAAAAGGGGAGAAAATTTGTAACCCAAAATTGTGTGAAAATAAATGTTAAAAATTAATTAAAAAAAAAAGTTTGATGAAATTTGTGAATCCATCAGGAAAAAAAAAAAGATATAGTAGCAGAGAGTCTTGGTCAAGTATAAGTTGAATCTGATGGCTCTTGAACTTCCTTCAGAATCTCAGATGCTTTGAATTAGTGAGTGGTTTTCACTACCATTTTTCCATTGTCATTGGTACACATCTACCCAGACAATATCCATTGGAGCTGATGGCATCCTGAACCTCTGTGGCCCCAGAACAACACAACGAACTCCACATCGGTAACTCTGGAAACTAGAAGTGCTAGAATTAATGTGGCCATAGGCCCTGGAAAGCTAAAGTAAGCTTACAAAATTTCAGATGCAGTTGTGGAAGCCTGGCCAAGGCCAGGGCTGCTGAGCATATATTTCACCTCTCCTCCTACTTGTTCCTATCACATTACTTTCCTCTGCCTAAGGCAGTGGCCTTGATTTGCATTGATTTTTGCCTTACACTCGATGTAGACAAAGCACCTGTCTCTTTCTGATTGCCGGTAAAGATTTAGGAAAGGCCAATTCAGTGCAATAACATTTATTACACATGTACTATATATGTGCAGAACTTTCTACTTGGTTTTGGCAGAGATGAAAAGAGTCATTGATTTATTGAATAAGCAATTATTGAGCCCTCATTGTGTGCACAGCCTTTACTAAAGTCCTCATTGTAGTGGGAAGGTAATCTAGGCCAGTCAACCTTTCATTGCCCACCAGCAGAACTCTGTTGGTCTATACTCCATGATGCCCCCCCCCCCCAAAATCTTATCATCAGGAAACTCATTGTCTTTCAGATTACATCAGTCTTGCTACTTGCCTCAATGGCACCCTCAGAACCCTCTGCCCCTCTGATTGGAGGATTGGGAGGTGAACCAAAGAACCTTTCCCAAAGCCTCCATTTAGAGCAGGCTTCCAGGCCAGCCATCCCTTTATGACCCACCAGCTGAGCTCCCTTGGACTGGACTCTATCGTGCCTCCAGCCCCATTTTCCACTTCCTTTTGTGTTGTCTTCTCTCGTTAGATTGTAAGCTCTTGAGGGAAGATACAGTCTTTTGCCTTTCTTCACATCCCCAGCACTTAGCATAGTGCCTGGCACCTAGCAGGTGTATAATAAAAGTGTATTAACTACCTGATTATTGACTGACACTATCTTCTTGGAGTCTATGCCAGAGAGCCACAAGGTCTGGTAGATTCAAACAAGAAAAGGGTAGGTTCTGAGTAAAATTTGGACTATGGTCCCATATGCCTATGTTTAAGACTAAAAGGAATTCAGAGAAGGAGATCAACAGGGAGCTACAGACTTTTCAACTTCCATGATTTCTGAAGACTATCTATTTAAAGTCAATTCATAGAATTCAAATTTTAGGCTGGCTAGTCTTACAACCTTTCATTTTATAGTTGAGGAAATGGAGACCCAGAATGGCTAAGAGATCTGCCCACAATTACACAGGTACTAGACAGGCACACTCAAGGTTCAAACCCAGTTCTTCTCACTCCAAAGTCTTTTTCCATTGTGTTATAGAGTGATGTGACCTGTGGCAGTCAATGGAGTATCCAAACAGATGAAATAAGAGATTCTTGAAATTTTAACATTTAAGAAATAAGGGTAACACTGCCTTATTCTGATAAGACAAGTTCTTGTCTTCATGGACACTATATTCTAGTGGGGGTGGGGGACAAGATGGAAATAGCTAATGTTCATACATGAAGATACTTGCTTAATGCATTAGAGAGGTGCAAAGCATTGTGTGACCTTAAAGGAGAAAGATCAGAGGAAGCTAGGTAGCATAACTGGGCTTGTAGGCAGGAAGTCCTGAGTTGAAATCCAATCTCTGACACTTACTAGCTACATGACCCTGGAGAAGCCACTTAATTTTTGTCTGCCTCAGTTTCCTCGGTTGAAAAATGGGGATATTAGCACCTACCTTGCAGGAGTGATGTGAGGATCCAATGAGATAATATTTGTAAATCATTTAACATGGTACTTGGTACATGGTAACTGGAGTTATATAAATGCTAGCTATCTTCATCATCCTCCTCTAAAGACACTGGGGGAATGATACCATAGACAGGTTAAGATAAGTGCATAGGGAAGCAGCCACTATTCCTCAAAGTACTTTGCAAATTTTAAAGTGTTATACAAATGTCTGTTGCTGAGTTCTTATTATTACCACTTCCTAAGGATAGCTACACCACTTATGATTGCTTATTCCGTGTCCATTGAGCTCCTATGGTGTTTTTGGCCCTGTACAGACACAATATCTCTCATATTCTCTAAGAATTTACAATCTAATATAATGTTCACTATTGTCATCAGGGGAGCCATGTTTCAAGAAGGAAATTGACAAGCCATAGAATGTCCAAAAGAGAGTGAACAGGCCTGGGAGGGACCTGGAGACTCTGCCATATCAGGCCCATTCGAAGGAACTAGAAATATTTAGCTTGGAGAAGATTTTGGGAGGTGGTAGCATGATGGCTGTCTTGAAAAAAAAAAAAGCTATTTGAAAGTCTGCCTTGTAAAAGAGAGAGATTAATTAGGTTTGTCCTGCTTGGTTAGAAATGGGAAAAATGGGAAAGGGAGGGTAGGAAGTCAGCAGGATACCATGGAAGGAAAATTAAATCTCGAGTGAGAAGACCAGGGTTTAAATCCTCACTCTTCTAGTCATTAGCCGGGTGATCATAGACAAGTCATTTTTACCTTGGTAGATCTCATTTTCCTCTTCAGTAAAAATAAGGGGTTTTTTTCAATTACATCTAATGTCTCTTCTAATTCTGATCTTAGGAACCAAACTCTGAATAAGTTTCAGAGATGAATTTTGCCACAATGAAGCAAAAAGCTTCTTAATAATTCAAAATGCTTAGGGAAGTAATGAGTTCTTTGTCATTGGAAGTCTTTGGAAGTCATCGGAAGCCATCCTAGGCAGAGGCCAGATTAATACTTATTGAGGAAGTTGCTGATGGATGCTTGGGTAATATGACCTAGAAAACCACTTTCAGCTCTGAGATTCTAAGACAGCCATCCTGGATCAGAAATTCTTTTATCCCTTCTATTCTTTGGTAGCTGCAAGGGTAGCTCTAAGCACATATAATTAGTACCTGTACCTCTGAGAGGTTTGTGGAATAATGGCTGGGGAACCAGCCTCTGAACCAAGAAAGTTTGGGTTTGAGTCCTGCCTCTGATATATAATGATTGCAGCACCTTGGAAAAGTCACTTAACCTCTTAGTGTCCCAGGCAACTTCCAAGATTAAGTTCCAAAGAACTGCTTTAGTAGAGGGAGTTTTCTCATCTGAGACTTCCCTACACAATGGTCCATTCTCTATACTCTATTTGTTAAGAGTAAATAATTAGATGAATAGACTCTGGGTCTCTGTAAGACCTTCAACGTGGAGATTGCTAGGAAAGGGAGCAGCCCCAGTTAATCGTATTTCAAGGTGCCTGTTGACATCATTGATGAATGATGCATCCTAAACAATACCTCCACTGAGACAAGATAGCAATCAGCACACATGGAACACCATATAATTTTCATGCCTTTGAAAATTCAGGGAGGAGGGGCAAAAGTAAGACTAGAAAGTTTTCTTTTTAGAAAGTGCTTTGGATAATCAGCAATGGTTTACAGAAAGCCCCTCTTAAATGTACACTCACGTCTCTTTATGTCTGTCAAGATAAAACATGTCATCTTGGTTGATGGATGACAAGGAACCAGGCCCCGTTAATCAGAGCGATGTTTTGCCAGTTAGTTTATAGAGTGGAAGGTAGATGAAGGTCATGATTAAGGAAACAAAGCAACTTGAGATTCTTAGTGATTGGGATTTTTTGAAGAACTTCTTTCCACAGGAAGCTGAGAAGCCATACATTTCCCCCTCCTGGTGCTCTTTTTCCAAGGGACTGGAAACATGAGTCAAAGCAGATTAGGATGATTCTGTCTCTCTCTTTGGACACACAAATTGAGGAAAAAAGATAAAAGGGGTGATATTTCCATGGTACTTGGCTCTGCTCAGGGCCCCAGAGAGAGTGTTGTGGTCTGTTCTAGGCGCGGTAGTTTAAGGACTTATGTAGTCTGGAGTGTGACCAGGGAAGACAAACTAGATAGAGAGAGCTTTGCTGTTATTGTTGTTTCAGTTGTGCCCAAGTTTTTATGACCCCATTTGGGGTTTATTAGCAAAGATACTGGAGTGTTTTGCCATCTCCTTCTCCAGCTCATTTTACAGATGAGGAAACTGAGACAAAAAGGTTAAGTGACATGCCCAGGTTCACTCAGCTAGTAAGTGTCTGAGGCCAGATTTGAACTCAGGAAGATGAGTCTACCTGACTCTAGGCCTGGCACTGTGTGCAAATATAAATGGCTGAATAAGGACTTGAATTCATCTCTTGACTCCAAATTCTGTGCTTTTTTTCTGCTCTGCTCTGCCTTGCCAGAATTCTGGCCTCCAATCGCTTTTCTGATGAAATGGTCCAGATGTCAACTGTATCCTAGCTACCCTGAAGGGCTTTGAGTCCATGCTTTATGAGGATCAGTTAAATGACCTGGGGATGTTTAGTCTGGAGAAGAAAAGACTTGGAGGGGGGAGGGGAAAGGAAGGAATTGAGGGGGTGAGGGAGGGAATAGTAGCTGCTTCAAATATTTGAAGGGCTGTCAGATGGAAGAGGGATTTGACTAGTTCTTTAATGTCAGGAAATAAAATTTTTTCCAACTAGGGTTAACCGGATAATTGACTAACTTGATAACTGCAGTTTGCTGAGGCTGAATGCTTCTCATCAGTTATCCATGTACATTAATAGTTATATGGTTTTAGAGTTTTTTCACTTAATGCATTTAGGTCCCCAGTGCTTAGCATAGCACCTGGCACATAGTAAGGACTTAATAAATACTTGCTGATTGATTTCCTTTTTAGGTACTGTTTGGACAAGATGCAATGTGGTCCTTTCCTTGTCTAAAATTCTGTGGTTCTGTGATGGGAGCTGAATTAATGAAACATGGAAGAGTAAGCCATAGAACAAGGAATATCAGATCTGGAAGGGATCTTAGAAAACTGTCTAACTTAATCCTCTTATTTTACAGATAGGGGCACTGAGGCCCAGAAAGGGGACTTAATTTGCTCAGGTCACACACAAATATAAATGGCTGTCAGGACTTGAATTAATCTCTCTTGACTCCAAATCCTGTGCTTGTTTCCTGCTCTGTTCTGCCTTGCTAGAATTCTGGACTCCAATAGCTTTTCTGAAGAAAAGGTCCAGATGTCAACTGTATCCTAAGTCTGAGGATTCAGTTAGATTATAT
Organism: Notamacropus eugenii; assembly: GCF_028372415.1. Classification (NCBI taxonomy): domain Eukaryota; kingdom Metazoa; phylum Chordata; class Mammalia; order Diprotodontia; family Macropodidae; genus Notamacropus; species Notamacropus eugenii. Next base: position 53,410,189 of record NC_092876.1, read on the forward strand.
ATGACAACAGGACCTTCAACATAGTTGATTTTTTCCTATTGGGACAAATTCAGTTGGGTATGTCAGGGGTCGGGGATTACTGTGGATGAATGAGCTGAAGGTTGTTGTTTGTCTGGGCTTGTGATTCTATCAGTATAAGGAACTCCATCTGTGAAAACTCCAACTAATGATACAGATTGGCATCTGCTTTGTGGCTAATAGTTTTAGGGAGTTGCTTGGGGCCCTGATGGTTTAAATCAGGGGTGGGGAATCTGTGGCCTCGAGGCCACATGTGGTCTTCTAGGACCACACTTGAGGACCTAGAGGGCCACATGTGGCCTCAAGGCTGCAGGTTCTTCACCCCTGGTTAAATTATCTGCCCAAGGTCACACAGCATGGAACACAAAAGGCTTGAAAAAAAAGGTCATCTTTACCTCAAGGTCATCCTTCTGTCTACTACACTGCGTTGATGATCTTGGAAGAATTATTTTCCTTATTTTATTTTTCAAAAGTTTTATTTTTTTCCAATTACATGTAAATAATTTTAACATCTATTTTTTAAAATTTCGAGTTCAAAAGTTTTTCTCTTCCTCTTCTCCCTGTTCACTGAGAAGGCAAGCAATTTGATACAGGTTATACATGTGCGGCCATGAAAAATATATTTCCAAATAAGTCATGTTGTAAAAGACACAGACCAAAAAACCCTAAAAGAAATATAAAGTTAAAAAAGTATGTTTCAATCTGCATTCAAACTCCGTCCATTCTTTGGGAAATGGAGAGCATTTTTCATCATGCATCCTTTGGAATTGTTTTGGATTATTATATTTGTGAGAATAGCTAAGTCATTTACAATTGATGATTGGACATCATTGCTGTTACTGTGTGTGGTGTTCTCCTGTTTCACTCTGACGTGGACAGACCGAGACAAGCATAGGCAAGAGTTAACTGAGAATTTGGGAGCGTCTTTATTAGCTGGCAGCTGTCCACAAAGGTGGCAGCCCTGAACAAAGGTGTGTGTGCCTTTTAAGCATCTTAGCACCTCCCGGTATAGCCTTGTGGTTCCAATAGCACACATTTTTCACAGAACAGTTTTGACTGTTCTTAGGGTTCTTAGGTACTGCTAGGCAAGGGGGCGCAACAGAGAGGGGGGCCCAAGCAGCTGCTAGGCAAAGTGGTACAACAGAGAGGGGGGCCCAGGCAGCTGCTAGGCAAAGGGGTACAACAGAGAGGGGGGCCCAGGCAGCTGCTAGGCAAAGGGGTACAACAGAAAGTGTAGCCACTAACAGAAAGTGGCTACTAGGCCCAACCCTGCCTAGAAACTCAACAGACATTATCTCAACCCAGGGGCTCTGGAGGAGGGGAAATAATGTCCATTTCACTCCCCCCTTTTCATGTAACTAATTTAAACGAGGGACTCATCAGAGTCCAAAGGGGTATATCCACACCTTGTGTCCTGCGACCTTAACCACTGATAAATTTGACATGATCACTTGAAAAGGCCCGGTCCACCGAGGTTCAAGCGAAGATCCCCGGGGCAGTTGTTGCTTGATATAAAGATCTGAGAGCACTCTGGACCTCGCACAGAGCCTGTAAGGACTTAAGGAGGGCAACATTAGAAAAGTCGGAAAGCCAACACCCAGAATTAACAACTCAAGGAACAACCGGGGGGCTACTCCGAATATGATTTCGAAGAGGGGCCAGAGAGAGAGCCATGGGATTGGGGGAGGGGTACACCTATCCCAAAGCAGGGAAAAGGAAGGAGACTCACCCAGGTCTTGCCATTTTCAACCTTAAGCTTAGCAGTATGCTCCTTCAGGGTCCTATTCATCCTTTCTACCTGGCCTGAACTCTGGGGCCCAAGTACATGTACTCAAGCACCCCACCTTGACCCCTTTTAAGCAGATGGGACCCAACATATTTTGGCATAAGGGATGAAGGTCTAGGCTTCTGAAACTGCTTCCTGCTGAGACTGGATGTAGAGCTGACCCTGCCTCACAGGGTCCCCAAATTGGAGGGGTTAGGTCTTTAACCAGTATGAGAAACTTGACGATTCAGAGGGTGATAGGTGATATTACAATTCTCGAGAAAGTGATGTCCCTCCATCAGGTCGGGGAACCTGGTGGAGGGAGGCAACTTACAGACCCTAATGCAGAGAATCCCACTTAATTGCTCATGTGGCTTTAGAAAAGAGGGGAGGGGGAGAAGCAAGACAACAGTACAACAAACAATGAGGAGATTTGAGTGACTTCCAGGTTTCAGCTACAGCCCACAGTGCTTTCACAAAGAAAGCTGGTAGCTGGTAAGGGGGCGGAAACCAACTGACCATCCACAAGCCCTGGATACCTGAAACTCAGGTATCCAAGGAGAAAGGCCTTATGGAAAATTAAATACAATCCTCACATTCTTTCCCCTATACATTCTTCCCTTCATCTATCCCCTTTATTTACAAGGGGACTATCCCGTGTTATAAGTACAGATACAGAGATTTAAGATACAAAGGTAGATCAGTGAATTATCCATTCAGAGGATCCATCTCATCTGGGAAGGGACATTATCTGATGCAGTTTTCTGATCTAGATGCTCCTTCAGTCATCTTCAGCACAGCATCTCTGCACATTCTTTATCTTCTTGTAGAAATCCGGATGTCCACTCTCCTACAATACTGACCTTAATACCATTTCAGATGACCATTCTTAAGCTCTATACCTTTATCACTCTACAAAATCAAAATTGGGATTTTGGCCAATTGTCATATTTAAGAAATCCACATTAGAACCCAGTATTTACATCTTACACTCAGATCTAAAGTCCTAAACCTGATAGCTTAATTTTGGACAACCTCAGATGTTCCCCTGCCAACAATCTGTTATTTCATAAATCTGATATTAAACTTACAAAACCTTTGACTATAGGAACTTGCCACTAAGAGTAGGGACATAGCAGGGAAACAACATCTCCCTAACTTCATATCAATTCCAGGCAGGAGCAGATTGTCAGCTGGCATTCAGCCAGGCTTAAAATCCGCCACGTGTCAGTGGGGAAATTGAGTCAGGAGAATCCTACCTCAGCCCAGGCTGAACAGCCGTTCTCCCAACTTTACCATGAGATCACTTCTTGCACTTCATACCAGCATCTCACAGGCTTACTGACATCATGGATCAGAGGCTCAGACCACCTTTCTTGCTATCCACACCTGGAGTTAGACTCAGAAGAACAGTCAGTTATTAGTCCCATAGAATCTTAAAACAGCAAGTTCCAATAATCAGGTTTCAGATATGACTATAATTTCACATTGGCTAAGGGACATCCTTGACTCTGTTTGAATTCAGGTAGGGGTGAAATTTTCCAATCATGCAGTACCTGTATTATAGCCAGACTCAGGAGTAGTCAGGTGGGAAACATTCCTTTACAAAAGGACACAGTGGGGAAACTGACCAGGAGGATCCCATCCTAGATTGAGTCTAGAATTGTCCCCTCGGTGTTTCCTCTGCCTGGGCCCCCATCTCTGTTGTACGCCTTTGCCTAGCAGCTGCCTGGGCCCCCATCTCTGTTGTACCCCTTTGCCTAGCAGCTGCCTGGGCCCCCCTCTCTGTTGTACCACTTTGCCTAGCAGCTGCCTGGGCCCCCCTCTCTGTTGTGCCCCCTTGCCTAGCAGTACCTAGGAACCCCTGTCAAAACTGTTCTGTGAAAAATGTGTGCTATTGGAACCACAAGGCTATACCGGGAGGTACTAAGTTGCTTAAAAGGCACACACACCTTTGTTCAGGGCTGCCACCTTTGTGGACAGCTGCCAGCAAATAAAGACGCTCCCAGATTCTCAATTAACTCTTGCCTGTGCTTGTCTCTGTCTGTCCATTTCAACTCACTTCACTTTGCACCAGTTCATGTAAATCTTTCCAGGTTTTTCTGGAATCATCTCATTTGACATTCTTATAGCACAATAATATTCCATTGCAATCATATTCCACAACTTGTTCAGTCATTCCCAATTGATGGGGAATTCCCAATTTCCAATTCTTTGCCACCACTAAAAGAGCTGCTATCAATATTTTTGTACAAATAGATTTCACTCCCCCCTTTCATCTCTTTGGAATACAAATCTAGTACTATATTGCTGGATAAAAAGGTATACATAGTTTTACAGTCTTTGAGACATAGTTTGTCTTGGAAGGGTGAAAGAGAAATATTGTATGTCTGGGTTGCCCAGTGGATGGAGCATTGCCCTGTAGTCAGGAAGAAGTGAGTTCAAATCCTGCCTCAACACTTAATTAGGGGAATAACAGGACAAATCACTTCACCTCTGTTTGCCTCAGTTTCCTCATCTGTAAAATAGAGATAGTGATAGGACCTACCTCCTAGGGTTGTTGTGAAGATTAAGGGAGATCATATTTTTAAAGTGTTTAGCACAGTGCCTGGCTCACGGTGTGTACTATATAAATGTTAGCTACTATTATTATTAGTTTGGTGCCTAATAAAATATCTTGCACTTAGTAGTTCAAAAATATTTAAATTGTTAGTGTTAAATTTATTAAATTGTTCATGCTAATTTTGTTAAATTATTAATAGTAAAGTTGGGAAGGACCTTAGATATCTTCCTGTTTAACCTTATCTCACAGATAAGGAAACTAAGAGCCAGAAGATCAAAGTTTAAATCTGAACCAGCATCATAGGCTCTCAGAATTGGATGGAACCTATCTAGAACAACTTGTATACAAAGAAGAATTCCCTTGCTAACATACCCAAGAAATAGTCATCCAGGCTCCTCTTAGAGATTTCAGGGAAGGGACTTCACTCACTCACTCCCGAGGCAGCCCATGCCACTTTTGGAGAGCTCCAATTTGCCACATAATTTTTTCTTATCCCTGGCTTCTATCCTTTAGAGTCAAACAGAATAAATGAATGCCTCCTTTATCTGAAAATCCTTTAGGTGCTTGAATACAGTTGCCATGGATCCTAAACTGCCTTAATTCCTTCCACTGATCAACCTTAATATGGGCTGATCCTTTTTTAAAAATTAATCAATTTATTTTTAGTTTTCAACGTTCACTTCCAAAAGATTTTGAGTTCCAAATTTTCTTGCCATCTCTCCCTTCTCCCCACCCCAAGATGACATGCATTCTGACTACCCCTTTCACCCAGTCTGCCCGCCCTTCTATCACCCCCTCCCCTTCTTTTCTCCCCTTCCCTTCTATTTTCCTGTAGGACAAGATAAAATTCTATACCCCATTGCCTGCATATCTTATTTCCCAGTTGCATGTAAAAACAATTTTTAACATTTGTTTTTTAAAATGTTGACTTCCAAATTCTCTTCTGTCTTCCCTCCCCACCTACCAGTTATGCAAAACACTTCCATAGTAGTCATGTTATGAAAAACTAACTGTATTTCCCTCCATCCTATCATGCTCATTTATTCTATTCTCTCCTTTGATCTTTTCCCTCCTCAAAAGTGTTTGCTTCTGACTACCCCTCCCCTAATCTGCCATCCCTTCTATCATTCTCACCTCTCATCCCTTTCCCCCTTACTTTTCTGTAGAGTAAGATAGATTACCATACCTGATTGAGTATGTATGTTATTCCCTCCTTAAGCCCAAATCTGATGAGAGTAAAGTTCACTCATTTTCTCTCACCTCTCCCTCTTCCCCTCCAACGTAAAAGCTTTTTTTGTCTCTTTTATGTGAGATAATCTACCCCATTCTACCTCTCCCTTTTTCCTTCTCCCAGAACATTCTTTTCTCACCCCTTAATTATATTTTTTAGATATCCTCCCTGCATACTCAACTCACCCTGTGTCTGCCATGTATATTCAGTCTTTTCATCAAGAGTGTTTGAAAGTCCTCTATTTCATTGAATGCTCATTTTTTCAATATGGGCTGATCTTGAAACCCTTTGCCATTCTGTTACTCTGGTCTGGACGGTCCCTCTCTGATCAGTGTCCTTTTTAAAATATGGCACCAATGATACATTCCATATATGGTCCACCTGAGGATGAATTCAGTGGGAATATCTGCAAACTTGTCCTGGGCACTAAAACTCTCTTAAAGCAGCCATTGATTGTATTTAATTGAGTTTTGTTTTGTTTGCTGTGTTTTTTCGCATGACCCCGTCTCCCTCGACTCTTTTGGGTTTAGGGTCCGCTGAACCCCCTAGAGTATAACACAAGCTACTATCTGGCTGCTGTCTTGATCATGTTGTATTTTGGAGTTATTTTTTTTTTTTAATCCTAAGAGAAGAACTCATAACTTTATCTCTATTAACTTTCATCTTCTGAATTTGGACCCAATGTTCTTCCCTTTCATGTTTGGTTTTGGATTCTGATTCTATCATCTAATATGGTAACCATTCCACTTAGCTTTGGATATTCCAGAAGTTTGTCTGGGTCTTGATCTGATAAAGGATACAGGATCATGAGCAGAGTTAGTGCTCTGCCAGGGACCACCTGAGTGACCTGGTGAAAGTTATCTAAGCTGCTTGAGCTGATTTAACCCATAGTAAGTGTTTAATAAATGCTTCACCTCTCTGGGCCTCAGTTTCATCATATCATTTGGGGACTCGACTAGTTGATTTCCAAAGTGCTTTTAAATGTATGATCTTAATGTGCCAAGTATTTGCATAAAGACCATCTTTCCAGTTTCCCCAGGAGGTCAGGAACATTGGCTAGTCCATGAATCACTGTGGGAAAGGGCTTTGAGAATTAACATAAACCTCCAGCACGTGGCAACATAGCAGCTGTTCAGGGCATTTTCCCCCATTAGACCTTATGTATATCAGTTTATTTTGTTAATACAGTACCTTCATTTCCAAGTATATTCTCCTCCCTCTCCTGTTCAGCAAGCCATATCTTTTGTAACAAAGATTTTAAGAAAAGAAAAACAAAATACATTTCAGCAAGACCAATCACTATATCATTTGAGTCTGACAGTATATACAATATTCCACATCCATGGGCCTCTTTGCCCTCCACTTCTCCAGGGAACATTTCTACTTCAAATAATCTTACCTTTGTTGTTATTCAGCATGTCTGACTCTTTGTGGCTCCATTTGGGGTTTTCTTGGCAAAGATATTGGAGTGGTTTCACATTTCCTTCTCCTGCACATTGGATAGATAAGGAAACTGAGGCAAACAGGGTGAAATGACTTGCCCAGGGTCACACAGCTAGATCATATTTGAACTCAGAAGGTGAGTCTTCCTGACTAGGGACCTGGTGTTCTATGCACTATTGCTCCACCTAGCTGCCCCAATTTCAGGCCAGTTAAGCTCTTCTCACCTAGATGTTAGGACATTCTGGTTTCTGATACCCATCTCCCTAGAATCCTTGTAGTGTTTCCATCTCCTCATATTACCCAGTTTTTTGCAGCATACTGAAAAAAATCACCCCATGAGCTTCATGAAGGCAAAGATTGTGTCTTATGTATTTATTTAATCTCTCGTGATACTCAGTGCTCTCTAAATAACAGATACTTAATGCTTCAAGGAAACACTGCTTCATTTGATGACATCAATAGCTCTTCTGGGCTCATTGATCACCCCTCTGTAAATGACTTCCAAATCTCTATATCTAGCCCTAAGCTCTTTCCATTCCCAGTCACCAACTGCCTGCTGGATATCTCCACCTGGATATCCTAGAGGCATTTAAAATCCAACATATCAAAGTCAGAGATAGTCCTATTAAACCCCAGATCCATCTGTTATTAGATTGATCTAAATTTGGGGCAGTGGGTGAAGAACTTCTAACTGGCTGGATCATCAGGGTGAATGACAGACCATGAGGAGGGGAAGAGCTCTTCCCCTCTGAGGTACTTTAATGCTAATTAGAGAGTTAAAGATCTTCCCCACCCAATAATGGGCTTGCCAATTGTGGAAAGCCTGATTAGAGGAAGTCCATACCTTTTGTTAATTTCTAAAGAGGCACTGGTTCTCCAGGGCTGTGATGCCTTCTGGCTTGAAAAAATGTATAAACACTCTGAGTTGAGGTTTTACTTTGGGGCTTATTCTTTAGAAGTGTTTGTTTGGCCAGATGAGACTCTGTCCAGCTGCTAAGGAGCCCCACCACCTTTGAAAACCCAGATATTGCTGCTTCTCTCTCTAGTAACTATGTGTGTACGGTCTGTCTGTTGATCTGTCAGACAGTTGGAAGTCCTGTCTGTTGGTTGATCTTTGTTTCTCTGAAGTTCAGGGTGTTTGACTTTTTCCCCTGAACTAAGTGAATAATAAATATGTGCTCGGTTAAAGTGATTGTTGACCCCTCAAAAGTTGCTTTTCCTTTGAAAACAGCAGATCAAAGAACCGATACAGCAGGCCCTCCTGTGTATGCTGGGGTTGGCCCTGGGGAGCACCTCACACCTCACAGAATAACTATTTTACCCCATTCACCTGGGGTTCATGAGCATGCCTTTGTGGATGGAAGAAGCCCATGGGGAGCTGTACTCACTGTGGATTTGAGTGCTTCCTTCAAGACTTGGCTCACCCTTCTCAAACTGACTTTTTCTGATCAAATGAGAGAATATTTGTAAAGCACTCCGAATGGTCCTTGGCACATTGCAAGTGCTTAGTGAATAAAAGCTTGTTTCTTTTTCCTTCCTTCCTCCAGCTGCTAGAACCTTCCCCTATGAGATTACCATCCATGTACATAGTACACATCTGTTACATTTACATGTCATCTCCCCCATTATTATGTAAACTCCTTGAGATCAAGGATTATGTTTGTCTTTCTTTATATCCCCAGCACCTAGCCCAGTGTCTGAAACATTAAAATGTTTAATAAATGCTTGTTGATGGACTGACTCATTATCATTACCAGTACTTTGAGAATACTTCCAAACTTTTCTGTTTCTATTGAGAATACTGTCATCCTTCAGTCACCCAAGGATTGAGTTCTTGAGACTCTGGGTCATCTTTGAGACCTTTTTTCTCACTCCCTTCCCCCTATATCCAATCAGTTACCAAGTCTTGTCAATCCTGTCTTCAGTGCATGTCTTACTTGCATCTCTCCCATTCTTTCCATTCACATAGCCTATCCCCTAATACAGGCACTTACCAACACTTTATGTGAACTATGGTAATAGACTCTTAATCTCTGGCTCCATTTACTACTCTCTGTAGTGCATCCTCCACACATCTGCCTAAATGATATTCCTAAAGCATAGATCTGACCTAATCAGAAATCTTCAGTGGCTCCTGTTGTTTCTAGGATAGGATATGAAATCCTCAGTCTGGTATTTATAGTTGTCCATAACTTGGCTTTCTCAAACCTTTTCAATTTTATTTCATCTTATTTCCCTTTATGATCTCTATGTGCCAGACAGATTGGCTTGCAAGGTCTTCACCACACTCCTTGTCTTAGTAGATGGTCTTTGGGAACTGCTGTGGCTAAGAATATTGGCCTGGTGGCCAACCTGCCCCCTTTGAGTTTACCAAGGCTGGTCCCTAGGCCATTGTTGGACTTGTATTTAAAGCCTTTTCCAGCTCCATGATCAAATGGAACATTTAAATTGAACTTTAACGTTCTTGTTCCCTTCCCTATGAGACTTGTCAGAGCTGGCTTCTGGTGGTATAATCTAGGGTCACCTCCAGGTTACAGTAAAACAGTTATTAGAGTTTGACTGGAAGATATGGTCAAATAGAGTTCTACTCTTTTCTGGTGCAAGGAACAATGCTTTGCCTAGGAACCATCCTTCTTCCCTTGCCAATAGGTAACCAGTATTTGCTGTTCATTTTCAGTGATGTTTGACCCATGACTTCTGTTTGGGGCTTTCTTGAAAAAGATGTTACTGTGGTTTGCCATTTTCTTCTCTACCTCGTTTGACAGATGAGGAAATTGAGGCATACAGGGTGAAATGACTTACCCAGAGTCACGCAACTGCCAACTGTCAGAGGTAGGATTTGAATACAGGGAGATGAGTCTTCCTGACTCCAGACCCAGTATTCTGTGCATTATGGTGCCCCCTAGCTGCCCTGCTAAGCAAAGGGAATTGGAGTCAGAGGACCAAGTTTCTAATCTCATCTCTGACACTTGACTTATGTGACTGTGGATAAGTCACTTAACAACCCTGGACCTCAGTGTTCTCCTCTGTAAAATGAGAGGGCTGAGAACCAAGAGATCAATTGATATAATAACAACCTGGTAAAGACAAATGACTTTAAAAGACCTCAGTGTGATCGCTGCAGGTACCTACCTTCACTTCAGAGGACATGTGATAAGGCATGTAACCCACTTTCTGCCAGAAAGGTGATAAGTACAGGGAACAGACCGATGCTTAGGTTTTTTGGATGCCACCAATGCAGGGATTTCTTTTGTTTGCTTGACTATGGCTTGCTTTTATGTTACGAAGGTTTTGTTTTTCTTTCTTTCTTTTTTTTTCCAGTGGGGAATGAGGAGAAGAGATGAGAGAGAAGGTGGGTTTCTGTTCATTGAAAAAAACATTAAAGTAACAATAAATTCATCTTTGAGTTGTTACAAATGCAATAAAGTTGTATTTGGCTGGGTTGGATGGTTTCTAAGATCTCTTTTTTCTTTAGGTCTACGATTTTCTCCTTTATTTGAAACATGGGAAAATACTGAGTGGTTCAGGAGACTGAGTAAGCCAAGAGCTGCCGAGCTCTTCCAAAGTATCACAAGGTGTTTGCAATATTTCAAACGCAAACTTGGGTCCATTACTAATTCATTTGCAGCAAATTTCCAAGGTCAACCTTCAGTTCAGCAAGAAGATTGTTCCTATCCAATGTGTTTCCCCTCACTTGGCTCCTGCCCTGTGTGGGAATGTCGGATTAAAATGGCAGGGGATGAGAACCAGGGCCAACTGCCGGGTGCTTGAAATCTTCTCCATTGCAGAATTGATTCAACCCAATTCACCAAGTTTTTCTAAGTGGTTGCTACATTTATGGGAAACTCTCCTTCCTTATCTCTTCCTCTTGGCTTTCTCAGTTTCTTACAAGGTACCACTCAAATATCGTTCTGTTGGGAAGGTGGTCCCCTCAGCTGATAGTGCCCTCCTCCCTAAAATTACCTCCCATCTGGCCTCTACCTAGTTATTTATATGATGTCCAGTCCATTAGAACATGAATGCTGTGAAAGCAAAAACTCTTTCTTCTTTGTCTTGCTAGACTCTATTTGCAGAGTCTAGGACAGGGCATAAAATCATAGTTAACATTTATATCACTATGGTTTGCAAAGTCCTTTACATATATCCTCTCATTTGATCCTTACAACAGTCCTGGGAAGTAGGTGCCATAACTATCCCCATTTTACAGATGAAGAAACTGAGGCTGAGTTAAGAGTCACAGTGTCTGAGGCAGAATTTGAACAAAGGTCTCTCTGACGACTTCAAGACTAGCCTTTGCTCCCTACACCACCTAGCAGCCAGCTTCATAGCAGGTATTTAATTAATGCTTATTTATTTATACACTGCTATAGATGCCATAACAAAGTGAAAAGAGCTTTTATTTTATTGGGGGAAGGGAAGGAGTGGTACAGCGTGTTAAGAGATAATTAAATACAGGATCATTTTAAGATATAATTAGACCTAAATAATTTGAGGCAGGAGATAGTGCTAACAAACAGCTAGGGGCAAATCAGGAAATGTATCATGTAGGAGTTGTTTCCTAAGACTTGAAGAAAACTAAAGATTGGAGGCAGGGGAGGATAGAGGGCATTCCAGGCAGGGGCTCACTTGTGCAAAGTCAGGGAAGTGGGAGATGAAATGTTTAGCTCATGGAACAGTGAGAAAGACAGTTTTCCTGGGATGCAGAATACAGGAAGGGGGAGTTAAGTGATATAGGAATGAGAAGGCAGAAGGCCAATTGCTGTCAACTTGTGAAACCCTAAATGAGAAAGGTATACTTTGTACCATAGAGCCAACAGGGAATACTTAGGATTCTTAGGCAGAGAAGTAACATGGTCAGTCCTCTGTTTGAGGAAAACATCTTGTATCTATCTGAGGAGATGGGTTGGATGCAGGGAGAGATTGGAAGCCAGAAAACCAATTAGGAAATTTTTTCTATAGTCTGGGAGAGAGTGGAGGAGGACCCAAGTTAGTGTCGTAGAATGGATACAATTCCCAGCCAGGGAATTAGATTATAAATTCCATTAGAACAAGGACCATGTCATATTCAAGCTTTGTGTCCACCTAGGGTCACCTAGGTCCTAGCAGGTGGCACAGTGGATACTATTGGGCCTGGAGTTGGGAAGACTCATCTTTCTGAGTTCAAATCTGGTCTCAGATACTTACTAGCTGTGTAACCCTGGGCAAGTCACTTCACCCTGTTTGCCTCAGTTTCCTCATCTTTAAAATGAGCTGGAGAAGGAAATGGCAAATCATTCTAGTATCTCTGCTAAGAAAATCCCAAATGGGGTCATGAAGAGTTGGACACAAACAGCAACAAACACATGAGTAAGTCCGCCATTAAGGTGGATGAGGGAATGCATGAATATGTGAACCATTTGTTCATATTTGCCAAGAGGAGAGAAAGGAAACTCAAAAAGGGAGATAGGCAGGGATGAAATACAAACGTGGCCTGTCTCATACTCTGCCTTGGGCTGCCCATGCTTGGAACCATAGGCAAGAAGGTTGTTCTAGTGGGGCTATCCAAAGAATTATGAAGCACACAACAATATAGGGAGAGAAGATTATTTCTCTTTCTTTCCCCCAATGTGCCTAATGGAAGGTCCATCCACCAGAAGCAGCAAAGACAATAGCTTTACTCTGTTACAATAATTGGCTAGGTCTTTGCCAGAAACAGGTTGATGGGGAGATGGGTCCTCTGCCTTTTTTAGTTGAGTTAACCTAAGACAAAAGTCCTAAGTGGCAGTCCAGGGATGCAAACGTAACTCTAGGTGATCTGATGGTGCCCAGGTATCAAGCCTTTACCACTTAATCCTTCAACAACAGTAACAAAAACACATAATCATTAAGCATGGACTATGTGCAGGGCTTTGTGCTAGGTTCTTTTTTGACTCTTCATGAGTCCATCTGGGGTTTTCGTGGCAAAGAAACTAGAGTGGTTTGCTATTTCCTTCTCTGGTTCACTTGAAATGGAGGCAAATGCGGTTAAGTTACTTGCTCAGGGTCACACAACTAGTAAGTGTCTGAGACCAGATTTGAACTCAGGAAGATGAGTCTTCCCAACTCCAAGCCCAACAGTATTCACTGTGCCACCTGCTAGGCCCTAGGTGGACACAAAGCTTGAATATGGCATGGTCCTTGTTCTAATGGAATTTATAGTCTAGCAGAGAGATAAGACATAAATCCAGATGTCTATAAAAGATCACATTATAGGAAAATTGGATTTGAGAATTAGAGAACACAAAACATGGTGAGGCCCAAGGGGGTAGGTTGTTACAGATGTCAGGGACCAGGGATGGCTTCTGTGAAGGTGGCATTCTACTGCTTCTTAACATTTTGCTGACACAGTGGAGGAAAACTTTCTTCCGGGCCCAGGTGTCCTCAGATTGAGGAATAAAATTCCAGTACCTCTGTGTAGCTACAGGTGTGAAATACAATCTGGCCAATGCTTTATAATTCTGCTTCTACTTTTGAAAGGGAGGACAGGTGAACTCATTCGATTTCACCTCCCTTCCTGGGAGTCTTTAGAAATGGGTAAGGTTGCTGTGACCTTCACCTAACAACAGAGGGTGCTGTGTGTACCAGCTAAGGTCTCTGCTCTCATGATTTAAGACCAGCTCACTATCCCTTAGCTCTGCTCCTGCATGAGCAGTTTCATGTTCTACATGGGTTTATGTCTCCATGAGTCAAAACACTGGGCTCTGGCTCCTGCTTGCCGATGGCTCCCATTTATTTACCTTGCCCCTTTCCCCTTTTGTGTGAGAAACAGCATGGAGTAATAGAGAGATTTTTAGTAGCACCAGATTTTGTGCCTGGGCCTGGGGTTCAAATTCTAGCCCTGTTACTAACGGGCTATATGATCCTGAACAAATTACCTAACCTTTGGGGTCTATGTTTCCTTATCTACAAAATGAGAGGATTGAAAAAGATGATTCCTAAGGTCTTCTCTAAATCTAGAAGTCTCTGGTCTACGTTTCAGTGAGTCACTTTTCTCTATAAGTTTAGAATATAATTTAATCAGTATACAAACACAAAACAGTATGCTAAAATCAAAGAAATAACCGAATAGCAATCCACTGTCTGTCCCTCTGGGCTTTAGGAATCTCAGGATGTAAACTAGGTAAATGAAACCATGCCAGTAGTCAATGGACAATTGGCCTCAAGGCTTGAATGCCTCACTCCAATATTTTTAGTAGTAATTTTAGATTCTTGGCGTAAGGGAGATGACGCAGTGGGAAGAACCCTGAAGGGAAATTGCAGCAAATAGCAGGGAGAGGTCTGAATCTAGAGATGGAATGAAGGAAGGAAGGAAGGAAGGAAGGAAGGAAGGAAGGAAGGAAGGAAGGAAGGAAGGAAGGAAGGAAGGAAGGAAGGGGAGAGAGAAGGAGGGAAGGAAGGAAAGAGAGAGAGAGGGTAGGGAGAGAGACAGGAAAGGAAGGAAGGAAGAGAGAAAGAAGGGAAGGAAAGAAATTAGTATTAAAAACCTATTATGTGCCTAGTTTGGTGCTAAGTAAGAACTTAACAAATATTATCTCCTTTCATCCTCACAACAACCCTTGGAGGTAGGAAGACCTGAATTTGTCCCTTATTCCCCATGTGACCTTCAACAAATCTCTTCCCTGGGCCTCATGTTCCTCATCTATAAAATGAGGGGATTGGACTAGATTATTTTAATGAGCTTATTTTTCTGTTACTACTTTGATTAAATGTCAGTCTTAAGTTATGGCTTTGATAGGAGTGCCACAAAGAAGGATTGCGAACTGGGGAAGACTCCCAAAGTTCCTTTTAGTGCCCAGTCCTATGATCTTCTGAGCTGAATTAGTCTGAAAATATTATCTCTCCCTCTCTGAACATCTTCCATGCTCCTTTCACTTGTAGGTTGGTCACATGACTCCTATAGGTATTTTAGCAGGATCAGAAAGCTAAGTTTCTGGGTCCAGGGTTTGAAGATCTATGGTCCAATTGAAGAAAAATCCAGTTAGAGAAACAGCTTTTGACATGACAAACTTGAACAGCATATCGCTGAGTTCCTCCCATTTACTGTGAAAACAATTCTAATAGCTATTTTAAGCAATTTTGAAAGAAAAAAAGTAAGATTGCGGCATGGACCGTAAAAAGGCAAGAATGAAAAATTGCTCGCAATTCCTTAATTCAGTTGTAGCCAATTTTGTCTCTCTCCTCAGCTTTGCTTCATATATATATATATATATATATATATATATATATATATATATATATATATATATATATATTTTAACAAAACAACTTATAAAACAAATACATTGGGAGGGAGGTGCTATAACAGGTTCCATTTTAACATTACATATTTGTATCTTAAAAATGTGTTTATAAAAAGCCTTTAAGTGCTTCTTGGAAATCTCACAACATTTTTTCAAAAGATGTGCTATTGTAGGGGCATTCTCAGAATTTTCAGAGAATCAGAATGTAATGTGTTGTATATCCATGTAGCATGTTTTATAGGAAAGATGTAGTTATTTGTGTTGGGGGGAAATGGTGCAAACGACTAAGGAGGATGCATGATCCCATTGGCTTTGACCATTGCTTAGACTGCAGTCAACGTTCTTAATGTTGCTGTTTTCTCTTAATGACATTCTCCTGGCAACTTAGACAATCTGACTTACAAAATCTGACCCTGTTGCCATATCTTTTCCTGGCATGATGCATACGCCATTTGTCCTAGAGCTCTGGAGATTCAGCTGCACTAGAGAGAAGTATGTTCTATCGGGAGAAGCAAAAACCAGACAATCACCATCACAGCTGACATTTGTAATCACTAATAATAAAACCTAAAATTCCCATAATGATAGCTAGTATTTACATATAGATTTAAGATTTGCAAAGAACTTTGCAAATATTAACTCATTTTATCCTCATGGGATGGAGGTGCTATTATTATCCCCATTTTACAGATGAGGAAACTGAGGCAGAGATGCAACGATGTGCCCTCCATCACAGAGTGAGTAAACAGTTGAGGTAGGATTCAAACATAGGTCTTCCTGATTCCAGCTTAGTTGACTTTCTCTACTATGCCACCTATCTGCTCCTTTTTTTCTTTTCTTTTGTTTTCTCTTCTTTTTTTCTCTTCCTTCCTTTCTCTCTCTCTCTCTTTCTCTTTCTTTCTTTCCCTCTCTTTCTCTTTCTTTCTCTCTCTTTCTTCCTTCCTTCCTTCCTTCCTTCCTTCCTTCCTTCCTTCCTTCCTTTCTTTCTTTCTTTCTTTCTTTCTTTCCTTCTTTCTTTCTTTCTTTCTTTCTCTTTCTTCCTTTCTTTCTCTCTCTCTCTCTTTCTTTCTTTCTTTCTTTCTTTCTTTCTTTCTTTCTTTCTTTCTTTCTTTCTTTCTTTCTTTCTTTCTTTCTTTCTTTCTTCCTTCCTTCCTTCCTTCCTTCCTTCCTTCCTTCCTTCCTTCCTTCCTTCCTTCCTTCCTTTCTTCCTTTCTTTCTGTCTTTCTTTCTTTTTCTTTCTTATAGGGGCTAAGTGACTTGCCCAGGGTCACATAGTGAAGTGTCTGAGGCCACATTTTGAACTCTGGAAGATAAATCCTCCCCACTCCAGGATTAGTTCTCTATCCACTGTGCCACCTGGCAGCCTCCGTGCAGTATTTTAAAGACTTCCAAGTCCTTTCCAAAAATCTGTTGTTCCCAGCAACTCTGTTTGGGAAGCACTATTGATATTATAAACCCCATTTAACAGATAGCATACTGAGGTTCAGGAAGGTGCAGTTATTTGCCCAGAATAAAACCGCAAATAAGTGTTAAAGGTAGAATTTGAACAAAGGTTCCCTGGACTTAAGTTTCAGCTGCAAACAAACCAAGTTTGTTCCTTTGTGCTAATTTTCCTCTTGTGCATATTCCTCAATAATGACCTATCACCCAGTCCTGAGAAAATGTCACATACAACTGATATGTCTCTCCAGGGAGTTTCACAGGATCCTGTATATGAAGACAACTCCTAAGGGATCATCTTATTTATTTCACCTGTCTCTGGAATTATTATCTTTAAATATTCTCCACGAATGACTCTATACATTAATCTCTGTCTCTATCCCCTCTGCCTCTCTCTAGCTCTGTCTCTGTTACACACACACACTGTCTCTTTCTCTCTCTCTCTGTCTCTCTCTCCCCTACTCCATCTTTCATCTTCCTTTCCCTCCCCTCTCCCTTTCTTCCCCTTCTCCTTCTGTCTCTCTCCTCTCAGTCTCCCTCTCCCTCTCTTTCTCTCTCCTTCTCTCTTTCTCTCTCCCTCCCCTCTCTCCTCTCTCTCAATCTCCCTCTCTTTCCTCTCTCTCTCAAGATCTCTCTCTTCTCTCTCTACTTCTGTCTCTCTCTCATTCTTCCCTCTCTCTTCCCTCTCTCTTTTCTCTCTCCTCTCTTTCCTGTCTCTCCCTCTCTCCTCCTCTCTCTTCCTTCCCTCTCTCTCTCTTCCCCATTTCCTTCCTTTCATTATTCTTTCTTCTTCTCTCTCCCTCTTCCTCTTCCCTTCTTTCTCTCCCTCTCCTCCTCCTCTGACTTCCTCCTCTCCTAGTTGTAAACAAGCACCAGAACTAGGAGTATGACTGCAACCCCTCTAATGGTGTTAAACCTCATTCTCTTTCTACAACCTTACACTTTCCCTTCTTTGGGAAATATATCTGAAATAAGCAGAAACAGAAGACTAATTTACACATTGAGCACGCAGTCAATAAGGAAGCATTTATTAAAAACCTACTCTGTGCCAAACACTGCGCTTGGCACTGCTGATATAAATCCAATGATTGGAACGATACAGCATCGTTGGAAGCGTGCATTCTCACTGGGAAGGTAAGGACAGATAGAAATATATGTAAAGTAAATAAAAGAGAATCAATAGGAAGGAGTTAAATACAGAGCAGCTGAGAAGAAGAGGGGAACAGGAAAGGTGTCTTGTAGCTGCTGGTGCCTGAGTTGAGTCTCAAAGGAAAAGCAGAATTCTGGGAAGCCCATTTGAGATAGGAGTGCAGTGCAGCTAGAGAGAACAGCCAATGGGAAGGAAATGAAATGAGGGAGAGAGTTTCTGTGTCTGGAGAGCAGGCAAAGGAAGGCTGGTTTGGCTGGATCTCCAAGTGTGGAAAGGGGAATAATGTTCAATGAGGCTGGAAAGATAGGTTGGGGCCAGGTTGTGACAGGCTCTAAAAATTAAACAGAGAAGTTAATATTTTATCCTACAGGCAGGCAATAGGGAATCCCTGGAATTGATTGAGAAAGGGAATAACATGGTCAGATGTGTGCTTAAGGAAAATCAATTTGGCAGCAGGATGGAGGATGGACAGGAGAAAGGAGAAACCTGAGGCAGAGATGCCATTGCAATAATCCAGACAAGAGATGACAAAGACCCGAACTAAAATGGTAGCTGTGGGCGTAAAGAGGTGGGTCCGATGTAAGTTTAGAGAAGGTAGAAATGGCAAGATTGGTAATACTGACTGGAAATTTAGGTTCAAGGATAATGTTTGGGCTACAAAACTGGTTCACTAGAGAAATGGTGATCTTTTCAATAGAAATAAGGGCATTTGGAAGATGGGAAGGATTAGGAAGAAAGATTGTGAGTTCAGTTTTGGGCACCTACAGTTTGAGATGACTCCAGGACCTCTGTTGTGAAATATCTTGCAGACAATTGGTAATGTAAATCTGAAACTCAGGGGAAAGACTGGTACTGGATATATAGCTCTGTTGGGTCATTTGCCTACAAGTTACAGTTATAGCCATGGTTGCTGATGAGGTTACTAAGGGGAAAAGAAGAGAGCCTGGCTTAACACTGGGTGACCACAAACATGTAAAGGCCAGCAGTACTGAAGATGAAGACATCCAAATTTTGATAAGTGAGTTGGCTGCTCATGGCTTCCGAGGCCTGATCGTAAAGCACACCTCTAGCTTCTCAACAGAGATGAGTTGGATTCCAGGTGCTGAAGTGACATATGTTACCATGCTGGGCCCATGTATTGAATTGTTATGCTTGATGGTTCTTACTATGGAGAGTTTTGTTGCAAGGGTGGGGGACGCTACAGAAGAGTGTCAGCTGCTTAACAAGGGAAAGAAACACCTTGAAAAATGCATATGAAGATTTTATCATATAATTGGGGAAAAAATAAAATATGAAAAAATTTATATGTATAATGTATATATGTATACATATATATACATTATACATATGTAAAGAAAGAAAAGAAAATCAAAGATGAGCGAAATTTGTCAAAATTGAATTTGAGGGCTTCTCCTGATATTCATTTGGGGCTCATCTAATTGCTGATGTGAAAATGAGGCCCCAGAGAGTCTGCAACCCAGACCAGGAAATGTTATTGAATCCCTGGAGTGTGTTCTGTGTTGGAGGGGCGTGGGTGTATTTTTCTATTAGCAATGTTGTTAATAGCCATTGAGTCATCTAGGCCTGCAGAGCCTCCCAAGACCCATCGCTCAGGAAACTAATTGCAACCAGCTCTGACCTTTTGCTTTAAATCAGCAGCTGCTGTAAGAAGAAAAAAACCTTCTTTGCATTCACTGGCCTTTGTCCTGTCTGGTTTCCATGGCTGTCTAGGAAGCTTTATTCACCCGTCATGTAACTTGCAGGTATTCTTCTGTAGGTGCATTGAATGAAATGGAGTTGACAAAGCACTGGCCCAGGAGTTAGGAAGACCTGGGTTCAAATCCTGCCTCTGATATTTATTAGCTGGGGCATCCATAGGAAGCCTCAGTTTCCTCACCTGCAAAATGAAGGGGTTGGATGGATGGGATGATCTTGGAAGTCCCTTTTAGTTTTAAATCTTATGATCTCTTAGCTACTACTCCTCATTATTGAAAAACAGTCTGGAAACTAAAGTGCCTTCTCCTTGAGCTCTGAAAGGAGCAGAGAGCTTTGCAAAAATGAAAGAGTCCTATTAATACCCGCTAATTTTTTTTAAGAGATAGAGCCCTGGGCTTTGAGTAGATAAGTCCTAATGGGTTGCCTGAGGAAATTTATGGACTTGTCCAGGTTTCACGGCTATTGTGTATCAGAGGGTTTATATACACCCAGACTTTAATAAATGTCTACTAACGTGAACATAGGAGATAAGGGTAAACGTAGTTGAGAGGCAGTTCTGGGCTCCATGATGGGGCAGGGTGGGACATAACTTTCTAATAATAATTTATTGTTATTGTTGAGTTGTTCTTTGGTCATTCAGCTGTTGCCTGTGCAACTCTTTGTGACCATATATTGGCCAATAATTTCCATGGGATTTTCTTGATAAGGAAAGTAGAATGGTTTGCCATTTCCTTCTCCACCTCGTTTTACAGGTGAGGAAACTAAGGCAAACAGGGTAAGTTTCTGAGTCTTCATGACTTCAGGTTAAGTGCTCCAAGGGCCCTCCTACCTCTGACATCCTGTGTTCTAAGGGACCACTCAGCTCTTACATGTTACTCTTCATCTAATAGCTTCCCTATTAGGGTGTCCTAATGAAACAAAACACCAGACTTCTAGAGGGATCTGCAGTACTGCCTAGGGTCAGAAAGCTTGGTGTAGGACAAGAGGAGCTCTGTGGGTAGGGGCCTGAAGCAGAACACTGGATCTCTATCAGGGAGGGCAAGAAAAAGTATGGCCAGGGTGAAGGTGACCAAATGAAATGCCCCAAAGAGACCATTCGTCTGTTTGAGGAAGCTCATGGTGTAGTGGACAGAATGCTGCTCTTGGGTCTCAGAGATGGACTGTGTGTGACCTTGACCTCTGTCTTTTTTATCTGGAAATTAATTTATATGTTTCAGTTTCAACAATCACTTCCTCTCTCCTGAAGATGACATGCAGTCTTATATGGGGTCTACACATGCATTCTTATTAAAACATTTTCACATTAGTCATGTTGCATAGAAGAATTAAAACAAATGGGAGAAACCATGAGAAAAACCAAAACAAAAGAGAAAATAGGCTGCATTCCAACTCTATTGAAATGTAGATGGTATTCTCTGAATATGGATGGTATTTTGCATCAAGAGTTCTTCAGAAATGTTTTAGGTCCTTGCTTTGCTGAGAAAAGCTAAGTTTATCAAAATCGGTCCTCACACACTAGGGCTATTATTGTGTATAATGTTATTCTGGTTCTGCTCACTTCACTGAGCATCAGTTCATATAAGTCCAGGTTTTTCTGAAGTCTGTCTGCTCATCATTTCTTATAGAAGAATAGTATTTCATTACATTCATACACCACAACTTGTTCAGCCATTCCCCAATTGATGGGCTTTCCCTCGATTTCCAGTTATTGGCCACCACAAAAAGCTGGTATAAATATTTTTGTACATATGGGTCCTTTTCCCATTTTTATGATCTCTTTGGGATACAGCCCTAGAAACAATATTGCTAGGTCAAAGGGTATACACATTTTTATTTGGGACATAGTCCCAAATTGCTCTCCAGCATGATTGAATCAGTTCACAGCTCCACCAACAATGAATTAGTGCTCCAACTCTCCCACATCTTCTCCAACATTTATCATCCTCCACTTTTGTCATGGTAGCCAATCTGATAGGTGTGATATGGTACCTCAGATTTGTTTTGATTTGCATCTCTCTAATCAATGGTGATTTAGAGAATTTTTCATACGACTGACTATGTATAACTTTAATTTCGCCCTCTGAAAACTGCCTGTTCATATCCTTTGACCATTTATCAATTGGGGAATGACTTGTATTCTTGTGAATTTGACTCATTTCTCTATATATTTTAGAAATAAGGCCTTTATTGCAGACACTAGTTATAAAAATTCTTTCCCAGTTTTCTGCTTCCCTCCTAATCTTGGTTGCATTGACTTTGTTAGTGCAAAAACTTTTCAATTTTATGTAATCAAAATTATCCATTTTGCATTTCATAACATTTTCTACCTCTTGTTTGGTCATAAATTTCTACATTCTCCATAAATCTGACAAATAAACTATTCTTTGCTCCCCTAATTTGTTTATAGTATCAGCTTTCATACCTAGATCGTGTGCCCATTTTAACTTTATTCTGGTGTATAGTATTAGGCATTGGTCTATGCCCAGTTTCTGGCACACTATTTTCCAGTTTTCCCCCCAGTTTTTGTCAAATAGTGTGTTCTTATCCCAGAAGCTGGGGTCCTGGGTTTATCAAACAGCAGGCTGACCTTGACATCTTTCAATCAACATTTCCTCATCTGCAAAATGAAGGTGAAGATGATGATGACAATCATGACGATGATGATGAGGATGACATTAATAGCAGCACCTACCTCCTAGAGTTATTGTGAGAATCAACTGAAGGAAGTATGGCCCTTGACAAACCTTAAATCAGTAAGTAAATGACAGCTATTATTATTTCCAAATATTGCTAACCCTTGGGGCATCCAGGCTCTTCCTACAGATGGAGAAAACAGACTGGGCTACTTAGCGCTCAGTAGAATATCTTCTAGTGCCAATATTAAGGCATAAATGATCAGTTGACAGATGTCTGGACAGGAGTGTATGACCCCTGTCTGTGTGTTTGTGTATGTGTATCAATAGCACACAGCCTCACATATGGGATGACTAACAACTTCTGTCTCAATGTCCTAGGTATATCTGATTTGCGCTATTTCTGTGTAATAGGAAAATGGTCAACTGTGGGGCACTATAGTCCATAGAACACTGGGGCTAAAGTCAGGTAGACTCATCTTCATGAGTTCAAAATCCAGCCTCATACACTTACCAGCTATGTGACCCTGGGCAAGTCACTTCACTCTGCTTGCCTCAGTTTTCTCATCTGTAAAATGAGCTGGAGAAGAAAATGGCAAACTGTTCCAGTATCTTTGCCAAGAAAACCACAGGTGAGGTCACAGTCAGACACAACTGAAAATGACTAGACAACCACAAACTAGTATACTACTCTTATCTCTCCTGGCATCATCTCATTTCATGGAGCCTGGCAGCTGGTCCTCATAGCATACCAGACTGAACCCAGTTGGTATACTTCAAGTCAAACAGGAATGGGATTGAGAAATTGTATTTATGATATGTTTGGGACCTGGGGGCTCTGAATTCTTTTAATTGAAACAAAATCTCAACTTTTTTCTTAAGTTGTGTGTGCTCTGTATGGGTGTGAATATGTTTTCTCTAGGACTTGCTTTTCATAACTGCCCCAGCTGAACAAACTCAATTAAAGAAGTCAAATCAATTCAAGGAAAGCTGATTAAGCACCTACATAATCTGGCACCTTCCTACTTTTCCTGACTTCTGAAGTCTTATTCCCCTCTAAGAAGCAGGCAATCCCATGATACTTCCTTGCTGTTCCTTGAACAGAAGACACCTTAACTCCCAACTGCATGCATTTTCCCTGGCTATTCCCCCATGCTCAGAATACTCTCTTTCCTTATGTCTACTTCCTGAATTCGCTATCTTCCTTCAATTGCCAGTTAAAATTCCAATATCTGTAGAAAGCCTTTCTTTATCCCCCTTAATTCTAGCACTTTCCCTCTGTTGATTTTCACCATTTTATCCAGTATAAAGCTTGTTTGTTCACAGGTGGATGTTGTTTCTCCCTTTAGAATTTGAGCTCCTTAAAGGTAGGGACTGTTTTTGCATTTCTTTGAATTCTCAGGGCTTGGCATTATGCCTGATATATAATGAACACAATATATGCTTGTTGGCCAACTTTTGATTTACTGCTGGGCAGTAAGTAAGAGATTGGTGGTAGAGCTAGAATAAAGAGATAGGGTAATTGGAGATAAGTGGAAGTTATTGAAACAGTTGCATACAACAAAGAGTTGGGAGTTTAAGAAAAAGATTTGAGAGAGTTGTATTACTTTCTATGCACAAAAGTTTTCTAATCCATCTTCTACACAATGGTTAACATTATTATCGTTGAGTTGTTTCAGTTATGTCTGGCTTTTTATGACCCTATTGGAGATTTTCTTGGTAAAGATACTGAAGTGGTTGCCATTTCTTTTTCCAACTCATTTTACAGATGAGGGAAGAGAGGCAAACAGGGTTAAGTGACTGGCCCAGAGTGGTCACATAGCTTAGGTCTGAGACTGAATTTGAACTCATAAAGATGAGTCTTCTTGATTCCAAGTCCAATGTTCTATCCACTGTGCCACTTACCTGTCTATAATAGTCAATATAATTTTTGCTAAAGCAGAGATCTGACTATGACATTCTCCAGCTCCTTCCTCCCTCCCCCAAATCCTGTTGGCTCTCTGCTATCCTGAGTTATACCTCACTAAGGCATCCTTAAATGAGTAGCCAGAATAACCACTTGCTGGGGATGTTGTTGTTAAAATCGTTAGAGATTGAAGTCCCTTCCATTTGTAAGAAATGGAAGAAAAAGAAACAAAAATAACAATAAATTGGGAGGGAGGAAGAAAACAGGAGAGGAGAAGAGGGAAAAGAAAAGAAGATAGGGAAAAAGGGAATGAGAATGAAGAGAAAGGAAGGGTAGAGAAGACAGAAGAAGAGAAGCAAAGGTGGGCAGTGTCAGGAAGACCTAGAAAAGAGAGTATGCAAGAGGAGAGCTGGGCTTTGAAATAATGATACTAGTAAAAATAATACCAATAAAAGCAATAATATAGCACTTTAAGTTTTATAAAACCCTTGTCAAATATGATAATAATAATTATAGCAGCTAGCATTTAAATAGTGATTTAAATTTTGCAAATCACTTTACAAACATTATTTCATTTTATCCTCATAACAACCCTATAAAGAAGGTACTTTTTGTAGGTAATTTTGTAGATGAGGAAACTGAGGGTAGACAGAAGTTGTGATTTATCTGAGGTTGTATACTTAGGGAAATATCTGAGTACAGAATTGAATTCAGTTCTTTCTGACTTTACCTTCAGACTTCTAGCTTTGGAGGAGAAATGAAGAGTGAGTGCATTCCAGGCATCATTCACTAACTTTGTAATTGCACAGAAGGGGGAGATGGAAAGTACAAAGCTAGGAGTTCAGTTTGATTAGAATGGAGAATGAATGTTTATAATCAGATTGATCACTTTCTTTTGAATGCTTAACAAGCACTTATTGTAAATATCTATTGGTGCTATCTTCATAGTACTAGAGGACTGAAGCTTTCTTTTCCTATTGTAAGAAAATGGATATAGTTTCTGGTAGAATTTCACATAAATAACATGACCTTTTTTTTTAACGGGGTTAGTCTAAGCTGTTGAGATCCCCATTCATCTAATCATTTATTTTTGTAACAAAATCACAGTAATAGTGATTAAAAAAACCTACTCCTCCCATGTTTTCAACCAATAGCATTTCTGCCTCTGGTTTTGGCATAAAAACAGATCATATGCATTCAAGGATAATCAGAGCTAAGACCCTGAATCTCAACTTGCTTTAGAAATAATATTTGTTAATCCCTTTTTGTCCATTGTGTTATTAAGATATTTTTAAGAAAGAAGGAAGGAAGAAAATAAAATCCTAGCACAGAAGTCTCTGAATTACTGAGACACCAAAGTCAGTTTTCTAAGTCTAAGGGAGCCAGAGTCATAATACGTATCATAGCTCAGGAACTTTTCTTTGGGTGTGGTTGGTGGTAGTAGTGGTTATTTTTTCCTGGTAGTGAACCATGTGCATCTAATTGGGATTTAGTAAGCAAAATTTTACAATTCCAGTGGAAATAATTTTTCCTGAAGTATGTCCTCAAGCATCAACTCAGTTGCATTTTGTTGCTGAGGTAAGTGAAAAATTCTGGATCAGAACCAGCATCGAGGTGATATGACTTGAGGAAATATTGGAAACTCCCTCATCTTCAGGCCATTCTCCTCCCCATAATATATGGTATGGACCTATGACTTTATGAGTAGGGCACTCTTACTGAGGAAAGCTACCTTTGCCAGTGGAGATAGCATGATCTTAGAGAGCTGCTTGGGTACATTGAGAGGTAAAGTAATCTGCCCAGCATCACACAGACAGCCCAGCATCCAACAGAATCAAGGCACAAACCCAGGTCTTTTTTTCTTACTTCAAGACAAGTTCTCAATTTGATATGCCATATTACCTTACCTCTCTCATTCCCCCTCTCTCTGCCTTCTCCCTTACTATAATTTAGATCACAGCCTCCCAACGCACATCTGAAGAAAGCCCCTTTACCTTCAACCTAACAAATATTATTCAGCCTTATCCTCCAAGAAAGTCTAGTGAGAGAAAACTCATTACCTCATGAAGTAATAGGGAGCCAATAGAATTTTGTCAGCAAGGGAATATGATAGTCAAACACACACTTTAGCAAAATTATTTTGAAAACTGTGTAGAATCTAAGTTGGAGATATAATGTATATATAAGCTGTTTATGATGTCGCCTTTAAAAACCCCTTTGTTCTATTTCTGTTTCAGTGATTTCTGTTTATCCCTATCTACCCTATGTCTCTATTCTAGTTATACCCAATGCCCTTTATTCATGCAAGGAATTCTGAGTAGTTACAGCAAATAACCTCTGTGTGGGTGTAGGACAGTTTCTATGATGTATTTGAGGGTGTAGTTTGCTAATACATTTCCAGGCACAAGGCTGAGCCTCCTGGAACAATGAGCCTGCTGAAACACTCATCCCATTGAATGAATATTGTATGAATTCTTGGAAACTTTCCAAAAAGTACAGTCTGAGCAGAAATTTTCACAATCTGAAAATCTTTGATTTTCCCCTAAGATGTCATCTTTCTCTTGGAATTTATTTTAGATAGCAAAGAAGGAAGTAAATCCATGAATTGCAGACTGTTCAACAGAAAGAGGTATTACACAGATAGATGGGTTATATGTCTGTTTGTAGCTGCCAGGCATGAAAAATAATAATGAAGGAAAACTTGGTAGGGGGAACAGAGGAGGCAAGGAAGGGAATTACATGAACTAATGTCTCTAACTTTCAGAGAATATCCAAAGGGAAGGCTCACTAATATTGTGGGGCCTGTTCCTAGGAAGTAAGCCATTGAGAAAACTGGTTTGAAGAAAAAAGCACAAAAAATAGTGTGACTCTTTATCAATTACCAAGGATTTTTGAATACCAACTCTATGCCCAGGACTGAACAAGCACTTTTGAGGCATTGGCCAGGATGGGGGAAGGAAGATAAAATGAGTGGATGAAGAACTTACAATTTACATGGAAAGAGATGATGTTTTAATTAAAAGTAGTGTTCTCAGTGAGGACCCTGTCCAATTGTTTATCTGTCTATCTACAGTGTCAGCTTGGGTTTGAGTTCTACTTCAAACATGTACTTACTGGTTAACCTTGGGCAAATCTCTTTTTTAAAATTAATTTATTTTTAGTTTTCAACATTCATTCCCACAAGATTTTGAGTCCCAATTTTTCTCTCCATCTCTCCCCTCCTCCACTCCAAGACACCATGCATTCTGATTACCCCTTCCCCCAATCTGCTCTGCCTTCTATCACATCCCTCCCTTCCCTTATCCCCATCTCCTCTATTTTCTTGTAGGGCAAGATAGATTTCATTACCTGTATATCTTATTTCCTAGTTGCATGTAAAAACTATTTTTGACATTCTTTTTTAAAACCTTGAGTTCCAACTTTTCTCCCCTCTTCCCTCCCCACCCATCCCCACTAAGAAGGCAAGCAATTCAATATAGGTTATACATGTGCAGTTATGCATGTTGTGAAAGACTAACTACATTTTCCTCCATCCTATCCTGTCCCCCATTTATTCTATTCTCTCTTTAGACCTTGACCCTCCCCAAAAGTGTTTACTTCTCTCTTTTGCCCTCCCTTCTATCATCCCTCCCCCATACTCCATTTACCCCCTTCTCTCCTATTTTCCTGTAGCATAAGATGGATTTTCATACCAAATTGACTGTGCATGTTATTCCCTCCTTAAGCCAAATGTGATGAGAGTAAGCTTTAATTTTTCCGTCACCTCTCCCCTTTTCCCCTCCACTGAAAAAACTTTTTTTTTGCCTCTTTTATGAGAGATAATTTGCCCCATTCTATTTATCCCTTTCTCCTCCCAATATATTCCTCTCTCACCCCTTAATTTTATCTTTTTAGGTATCATCCCTTCCTATTCAACTCACCTTGTGCCCTCTGTCTATATGTATATAATCCCTCCAACTACCCAAATACTGAGAAAAGTCTTGAGTTACAAATATGATCTTTCCATGTAGAAATACAAAGAGTTCAAGTTCAGTAAATGCCTTGTGATTTCTCTTTCCTGTTTATCTTTTCATGCTTCTCTTGATTCTTGTGTTTGAAAGTCAAATTTTCTATTCAGCTCTGGTCTTTTCAACAAGAGTGCTTGATCATTTCCCCCCGTGAAGGATTATACTCAGTTTTGCTGGGTAGGTGATTCTTGTTTTTAATTCTGACATCTTTGACTTCTGGAATATCATATTCCAAGCGCTTCAATCCCTTAATGTAGAAGCTGCTAGATCTTGTGTTTTCCTGATTGTATTTCCACAGTATTGGAATTGTTTCTTTCTGACTGCTTGCAATATTTTCTCCTTGACCTGGGAACTCTGAAATTTGGCTACAATATTCCTAAGAGTTTTCCTTTTGGGATCTCTTTTAGGAGACAATTGGCAGATTCTTTCAATATTAATTTTGCCCTCTAGTTCTAGAATATCAGGATAGTTTTTCTTGATATTTTCATGAAAGATGATGTCTAGGCTCTTTTTTTTGATCATAGCTTTCAGGTAGTCCCATAATTTTTAAATTGTTTCTCCTGGATCTATTTTCCATGTCAGTTGATTTTCCAATGTGATATTTTGCATTGTCTGCTATTCTTCATTCCATTGTTTTTGTTTTATAATTTCTTGATTTTTCACAAAGTCATTAGCTTCCATCTGTTCCATTCTAATCTTTAACGAATTATTTTCTTCAGTGAACTTTTGGACCTCCTTTTCCATCTGGCCAAATCTGCTTTTTAAAGCATTCTTCTCCTCATTGGCTTTTTGGATCTCTTTTGTCATTTGGGTTAGTCTATTTTTTAAAATGTTATTTTCTTCAGTATTTTTTGGATCTCTTTTAGCAAGCAGTTGACTTGTTTTTCATGATTTTCTTGCATCACTCTCATTTCTCTTTTCAATTTTTGCTCTACTTCTCTTACTTGATTTTCAAAATCCTTTTTGAGCTCTTCCATGGCCTAAGAACAAGTCATATTTTTCTTAGAGGCTTTGGATAGAGGAGCTTTGACTTTGTTTTCTTCTGTCTGCATGTTTTGATCTTCCTTGTCACCAAAGTAAGGTTCTATATTCTGATTCATGTTCCAGAGTTTGCTCATTTCCCCAGTCATTTACTTGACTTTTGAGCTCTTTGTCAAGACAGTCTTCTGCTTCCAGTGAGGGTGGGGGGTGCACTGGCAGCTGCTCAATACCCCTACAATCTGTGGGCCTAGAGCTCCAGAAACAATGGCTGCACCTTCCCCTGCTGCTGCTGTGACTGCCATAGGTTCCTCTTCCCCCTTCCCCCTCAACTGCTCTGGGGCTGAGGTCAGACCACTCCAGTCTCCTACACTGGTCCCACAGGCTTTTTCCACTGACCTTCCAATTTGTCCTCAGCATTTTGGGGTCATGAAGTATAGAAACCACCACAGGGGTGAGAGATTCAGTCTCCCCAAGGAAGGTTTAGGTTCCCTCTGTGCCAGCATGGCTCACACTGGACTGCACTGTGCTCCCAGTATAGCATAAGAGATACTTCCCAGAGACCTTCCAGGCTGTCTTGGGTTGAAGATTTGCTTCACTCCATCATTCTGCAGCTCCAGAATTTGTTTAGAGCCATTTTTGCAGGTATTTGGCTGGGCTTGGCAGGAGTGTTCTAGAAAGCCCATGCTGGTACTCCACCATTTTGGCTCTGCCTGCCACCTCCCCCCCCCCAGGCAAATCTCTTAATATGTTAGAGTCTCTTCTCATCTAGAAAGTGGAATTTTTAAGATTGTAGAATTCAAAGCTTGAAAGTATCTTTAAGATTGTTCAATCCAACTCCTTCATGTTATACAAGAGAAAACAAAGGCCTCCCCAAACCAAGTGGTTTGCCTAAGCACACACAGCGAGTAAGTAGTAGAATTAGTATTCAAATCCTCATCCTCTGAATGCAAATTCAAGCATTTTATAGTATACTACAATATAAAAATTATTCAAAATCATAAGTTCATAGACTTAGAACTAGAGGGGAACTTAAATGCCAGTTTGTCTAGCCTCATCATTTTACAGATGAGAAAAGCTAAGTGACTTGCTTAAGGTCACAGTTATCAAGTGATATAATTGTGATTTAAAATCTAGCACTGTAGCTTGGATTCAATTCTCTTTCCATTGTATTGTTCCACCACTCATTCTCCCTTTATTATTTAAATTTTTAAAAGGTAGATTTCTTTAAAAATAGGATGTCAAACATCTGCCCCACACATTTTGGGGAGCTAGTCAGGCTTGTTCAGCACATTTCAGCTGAGAAGTGGAGTCTGCTGACAAAATTCATAACCTAATTAGGTGTGAACTATAACACAATCGGTTCTTGTTTCTGCAAATGTAAAATGCCACTTTCAATCTATTGTATTTTCTTCCCTTGCCTAGCAGCATTTCAAATTAGTGGGTTTGAAAAAGCTTATAGTGTTCAGAGGCAGGAGTTGATGACAGAAGCTATACTGGTTTCATTGTCATTAGGGGAAGCAAGCTTTTAAAAGGCATGGGTACTGTCCATGGTTCTGACCTTGGGGCTGTCTGTTGCAACAGAGACAACAGGACTGGCAGACAGGTAGTTATGGCCTACCTCTGCAAGTCACAAGGGATGTGACCTTGAGGACACATCACTATTTATCAATTTTAAAATGTTATTTTGAATATGACAAAGACCAATAAACATGAATTTTCTAAATGAAAAACTAGTTTGGACGAATTTGTTTCTTGTTCTTTAAACACACATACACACAGATTTTAGTTATTAGATATAAAGGCATCCTTACTTGTTTGTTTACTTCTGAACTTTTGTTTGTTTTAATCCTTCCATTTTTCTGTCCTCTCTCCCTCTTTCCCTTCCCTTTCCTTACTTTCTTCTTTCCTTGTTTTCTTCCTTTCTTTTCCCTCTCTCTCCCCTCATCACTAGTCCTCTTCTTCACCTCAAAATCTTCTCCATTTTGCAAGTGAATATAGCAGTGCAAAACAGACACACATATTATCCATGTCTAAAATGTATATTTAATTCTGCACTTCGAGCTCCTTACCTCTCCGTCAAGTGATTGGAGGCATTCTTCATCCTCAATCCTCTGCAATCATGCTTGGTCTCTGTATTGATGAGAATAAAGGTTTTCAAAGTTTTTTCCCCATTTCATTGCTGCAGTGATTTTGTAAGTGTTCTCTTGTTTTTCCTCATTTCATTCTTAGTTCATTCAAATCACTCCAACTTTCTTTGAATTTGTCCTTTTCATCATTTCTTATGGCATGATATTTCAAATTAAGATATATTTGTTTAGCCATTCCCAAATTCAGAGATGCTTTATGTTTCCAATTCTTTGCTATATGCAACCAAAGGTATTTCTATGTATATTTTTTCATAGTCTGGGTCCCTTCCCTCTTCTTTTTATTAGTATTTCCCTTCTAATTTTAACTATATTAATTTTTGGCCGTGCAAATGCTTTTCAATTTTATGTAATTAAATTTATCCTCTCTGGTTTTCTCTATTGCTTGTTTGGTTAAGTAATGCGACATTATCCATAATTACAGGAACTATCTTCTAGCATTCTCCTTTAATGTTTATGATACGATCTTTTATGTCATGTAGACAATTGGAGATTTTTGTAGTACATGGTATGCAATGTTGGTCTAAATGAAATTTCTTCCAGACTACTTTCCAGTACTCTCAATGGCTTTTATTGAATGAATCTGCGCTCTAGTAGTTAAAGTCTTTGGATTTATAAAACACTATATTTGCTTGCTTCTGAATTTTGTGTTCTTAATCTCATCTACTGATCAATTTTTCTAGTTTTTAACAAATTCCAAAATAGTTTTGATGATTACTGTTTTTAGAATAGTCTGGGATCTGGTAGTTATAGGGCTTATTCCCTATTTTTCATCATTTCCCTTAAGACTCTTGTTGTTTTATCTTCCAAATGGATTTGTCAATGTTTTTTCTGACTCTATAAAGTAATTATTTAGTACTTTGATTGACATAGCACTGAATATATAAAATTTAGGTGATATTTTCAATTTCATTATATTGGCATCCTGAGTAATTGATATTTCTCTAATTTAGCTTCATATTTCTTTAAGGATTTTTGTAGTAGAATTCACATAATTCTTGGATATTATCTTTGTAGCTAGACTCTCAAGTATTTTACACATTCTCTAGCTATTTTGAATGGAATTTTCTCTTATACTGTTTCCTAATGCATTTTTAAAAATATATTTATTTTTAATTTTCAGCATTCATTTCCACAAGATTTTGAGTTCCAAATTTTCTCCACATCTTTCCCTTTCCCCCCTACCCCAACATGTCATGCATTCTGATTCCCCCTTCCACCAGTCTTCCCTCCCTCTTATCATCCTCCTCCTTATCCCCTTCCCCTTTATTTTCTTGAAGGGCAAGATAGATGTCTATATCCTGTTGCCTATACATGTTATTTCCCAGTTGCATGTAAAAACAGTTTTTAATATTTGTTTTAAAAACTTTGAGTTTCATATTATCTCCTTTCTTTCCTCCCAGCCTATCCTCATTGAGAAGGCAAGCAATTCAATAGAGGTTTTTCATATGTAGTTATGCAAAACTTTTCCATAATAGTCATGTTGTGAAAGATTAATGGTATTTCGCCCATCCTATCCCTCCCCCAATTATTCTGTTTTTTTTCCTTTTCAAAAGTGTTTGCTTCTGACTACCCTCTTCCCCAATCTACCCTTACTTCAATCATCTCCCCCTCTTATTCTCTTTCTCCTACTTTACTGTAGAGTAAGATACCCAACTGAGTATATATGTTATTCCCTCCTTAAGCTATATCTGATGAGAGTGAGGTTCACTCATCTCCTCCCTCTTCCTCTCCATTGTAAAACCTTTCTCTTGTCTCTTTTATGTGAGATACTTTACCCCATTCTATCTCTCCTATTCTCCTTCCAATATATTCCTTTCTCACCCCTTAATTTTGTTAGATATCATCCCTTCATATTCAATTCACCCTGTGCCATCTCTCTCTCTCTCTCTCTCTCTCTCTCTCTCTCTCTCTCTCTCTCTCTCTCTCTCTCTCTCTCTCTCTCTCTCTCTCTCTCTCTCTCCTCCAACTACCCTAATACTGAGAAAGGTCTCATGAGTTACAAATATCATCTTTCCATGTAGGAATGTAAATAGTTCAACTTTAATAGTTCTTTTACGATTTCTCTTTTCTGTTTACCATTTCATCTCTTGAGTCTTGTATTTGAAATTCAGATTGTCTATTGAACTCTAATCTTCTCATCAAGAATGCTTGAAAGTTCTCTATTTCATCATTGAATATCCATTTTTCCCCCTGAAGGATTATACTCAGTTTTGCTGGGAAGGTCATTCTTGGTCTTAATCCTAGTTCCTCACTTAATGTAAAAGCTGCTAGACCTTGTGTTATCCTGATTGTATTTCCACAATACTTGATTTGTTTCTTTCTAGCTGCTGGCAATGTTTTCTCCTTGACCTGGGAACTCTGTAATTTGGCTACAATAATCTTAGGAGTTTTCCTTTTAGGATCTCTTTCCACAGGCAATCAGTGGATCCTTTCAATTTCTATTTTACCCTCTGGTTCTAGAATATCAAGGAAGTTTTCCTTGATAATTTCTTGAAAGTTGTCAGGTAATCCAATAATTTTAAAATTATCTCTCCTAGATCTATTTTCCAGGTCAGTGGTTTTTCCAATGAGATATTTCACGTTGTCTTCTATTTTTTTTTCATTTCTTTGGTTCGTTTATAATTTCCTGATTTCTCATAAAGTCATTAGTTTCTGTTTGCTCCATTCTAATTTTGAAGGAATTACTTTCTTCAGGGAGCTTTTGGACCTCCTTTTCCATTTGGCCAGTTCTGTTTTTTAAGGCATTCTTCTCCTCATTGACTTTTTGGAGGTTTTTTTGCCATTTGGGTTCGTCTAATTTTTAAAGTGTTATTTTCTTCAGTATTTTTGGGTCTTCTTTAGCAAGTTGTTGACTTGATCTTCATGATTTTCTTGCATCACTCTTATTTCTCTTCCCAATCTTTCCTCTGCTTCTCTTACTTGATTTTCAAAATCCTTTTAGAGCTTTTCCATGGCCTCTGACCATTCATATTTTTCTTGGAAGCTTTTGTGTAGGAGCTTTGGCTTTGTTGTCTTCTTCTGGTTGTATGTTTTGATCTCCTTTGTCATCAAAGTAAGATTCTATAGTCTCAGTTCTTTTATGATGTTTGCTCATCTTCCCAGACAAATTCTTGACTTTCTGCTTTTCAAGGTGGCACTCTGTTTCCAGTGGGGGTAGGGATGGGTGTGGATGTACTGTCCCAGGATTCAGGGGTTTTGTATCAGCCACTCAATCCCCCACAGTCTGTGGGCCCAGAGCTCCAGAAGCAGCCTCTGTAACTACTGTTCCTGCTGCTGCTGCTGCTGCCACCACCACCCTCACCATCCCCACTACCCTGAATCTGGGGCCAGACTTGATCAGACTGCATGCTCCTCCTTCACACAGGTCCCATAGAGTTTTCCCACTGATCTTTTTGGTTTTTATGAGTTGAGAAGTCTGAAAACTGCCACAGTTGCCAATAATTCAGTCCTCTGAGTCCTGAATCTGTGCTGGTGTGGCCCATGCTGAACTGCACTCTGCTCTCTGCCTGGTATGACAGACCCTTCCTTTTGACTTTCCAGATTGGCTTGGGCTGGGAATTTGTTTCACTCTGCCATTTTGTGGGTTTTGTAGCTCTAGAATTTGTTTAGAGTCATTTTCTACAGGTATTTGGAAGGCATGGGGGGGAGAACTCAGGGAAGTCCTTGCTTTGACTCTGCCAACTTGTCTCTGCCCCACCCCCTACTGCATTTTGTTAGTAATAATCAAAATAAGCAGTAAGCTTGATGATTTGTGATGCCTTATTTAATATCCTGCTACTTTTGTGAAGTTATTTCAATTAATTTTAGTTCAATCTATAGAGATCTCTAAGTAGGAAATTATATCTGCAAAAGGCAACCATTTTTTCTTTGCTTATGCTTGTTGCCTCAGTTTCTTTTTCTTATCTTTTTGCTAAAACAAGAACTTTTATTAATATATCAAACACTTGTGGTGGTCATTCTTGATTCACCAAACTACTTTCCCACCTCTTTTCCAGTGACTTTCTTATACTGGAGACACTACTACCTCTGTGCCCCTCCTCCAATTGGTGAATTTCTCCTTGGAAGTTTCATTTGTGGAAGTACCCATGCAAGTCATATTCACTTCAAACCCTGACTCTCTGGACTACTTTTCCACCTTGACTTTACTTGAATACATTTCCCCTTCTCCCATTTTTTAGCTCCCTTTTATGAGTTGTCTTCTCTCATTGAAATATGAGATACTTGAGGACAATAAGTCTTTTTGCTTGCATTTGTGTTCCCAGTGCTTGGCACAGTGCCTTGAACATAGTAAGTACTTATTATTGCTTTATCCAATCTATTTAATCTGATCTCTGATAATGGAGATTCTTACTTTATCTTCAGTCTTTTTGGAAGGACTTCTTATATTTCTCCATTACATAGAATACCAACTTTTAGTTTTAGATAGATGATATTTATTATATAAAGTTTAATTTATTCCTTTTTTTGGTTTAACTGAAATGGGTGTTATATTTTCTCAAAATTATTTTTATATCTAGTATGTCAATAGATATGAACATATTAGTATATTTAAAATCATGTGATTTTTTTCTCTTTTGTGTGATCCATTGTGCATGCAGTTGTCCTAATATTGAGCCAAACCTGAATTCTTGCCAGAATCCAAAACAGAAATAGTGCACATTTTCCCATTATGTTGCTATATCTTTTTTGTTAATTTTTATTTAATATCTGTGTATCCATATTCATTATGCATATTGCCTATAGTTTTCTTTTGGGGATCTGTCTCTCTCTGATTTAACTTGTTCTGTTTGTATCAGAAGAAATTTAATAGGATCCTATTTATTCCTGGTTTTGAAATGTTAGTATAGTATTATAATCAATTTCTCTTTGAATACCTGATAGAATTTATTTATAAATCCACCTGGTCCTGGGCTTTGGAACTTCATTGATGACTTATTTAATTTCTTTTTCTAAGATTAGGTTTTTTCCCCCTCTTAAATTCTCTAGTTCTTGTTCTCAATCTGGGAATTTTTTGTGAATCATCATGCATTTGTTTTGTTATCAATTTGGGGGCATATAATTAAACATTTTTTAAAAATTTCTTTAATTTTCTTCTCATTTCTAGTGATTTTTCCCATTTTGTTATATCAATTGGTATGCCAATTTAATATTTATAGATTAGTTTTTCTCTTTTATGAAATCAGATTAGCTAACAGTTTATCTCTTTTATTAGATTTAAAACAAACTATTCCTCATTTACTGTTATTGGTTTTTCAATTTTTTGATAAATTATTTTGTCTTTCAGTTTCATTTCTCTTTTTTCCAGAATTTTTTTTGTTTAGATTATTTTCTTGGGTTGATTTTCTAGTATTCTTTTTTCATGCCCCGTTACCTGAATCTGTTCTTCTTTTTTCTTCATTAAAGCCTTTAGTGGTAGAAAATTTTCCCTAAGTATCCTTAGGTTGAATACAAAAATTTTTGGTATGTTGTCTCATTGTTGTTGTTTCTGTTGATGAAATTATCTTTTGTTTATGTGATTTATTCTTTGACACACACATTCTTTAGGGTTAATTATTTCATCTCCATTTAAGTTTGGTTTTCTTTTAAGCTTCTTTTTAAAGGCCCTTTATTGATTATAATTTTATTGCTCTATGTATAATAATGGCTATGTTTAATAGTTCTTTTCTATATTTGTTTATGATGTTTTATACCTTAGCAAATATTAATTTTTCTAAGGAAGTTGTATGTAACATATGTATAACATAATAACGAAAAATATAATAATATATAACACATAATACATAACATACATGCATATTTATATCCTTTTCTATTGCCATTCAATAATTATCAGAAAAGTGGTATATTTAACTTTTCCAAAGTTCAGTTTTAGTCATTAAAACTTCTTTATTATTGATCTTTCTGTAAGATTTTTCTAGGTCTGTGAAGGGTACATCGATGTCCCCAAATATATTTTTTCCTATTTTTCTATAAGTACTTAGAAGCTTTGCAATTCAGCAATATATTATTGATATTATTTCATAGTCTGCCAAAATATTCTTCCTAAATTACATTGTTATGCCCCTCCTCCGCCCCCTTATTCAATAAACTTTAGT
This sequence comes from Notamacropus eugenii, assembly GCF_028372415.1. Taxonomy (NCBI): domain Eukaryota; kingdom Metazoa; phylum Chordata; class Mammalia; order Diprotodontia; family Macropodidae; genus Notamacropus; species Notamacropus eugenii. The sequence continues at coordinate 53,447,542 of NC_092876.1, forward strand.
GGTACCCTATTGACCTCATGATCAAATATAAAATTCTCTGACTTTTTTTTCTTTTTTTAAAATTTATTTTTTTTAATGTTCTAAAATCACTACCAAAAAACTTAGATTTTTACTTCCACACCTACCCCACCACCCCACTCCCTCCCCAAGATGCTATAGAACTCTATATAGGATCTACATATACTTTCCTATTGAATGCATTTTCACTATAGTCATGCTGTGTAGATGAACTAAAATAAATGGAAGAAATCATATAACAAATCAAAACATAATGCACACACACACACACACACACACACACACACACACAAACATGATCTGCTACATTCTTCAAATGAATTCCATAGTTCTTTCTCTGAGTGTGGAAGGCATTTTGCCTTAGAAAACCATTGGGAATTATTATTATTTTTTAGTTCTTGTGTTATTACGAAGTTCCAAGTCTGCCAGAAAAAACTCTCGCACACTGTGGTTGTCACTGTGCACAAAGTTCTCCTGGTTCTGCTCCTTTTGCTCAGAATCAGATCATATAAGTCCTTCCAGGCCTCTCTGAAGCCTTCGTGTTCATCATTTCTTTTAGCACAATAGTATTCCATTACATTCATATACTACAACTTATTCAACTCTTCCCCAATTGATGGGCATTCCCTTGATTTCCAGTTTTTGGCCACCACAAAGAGTGCTACTATAAATATTTTTGTACATGTGGGACCCTTTCCCATTTTTATGATCTTTTGGGGAAACAGTCCTAGTAGCAATATTGCTGGGTCAAAGGGTATGCACATTTTTGTAGCCCTTTGGTCATAGTTCCAAACCACTCTCCAGAATGGATGGATGAGCTCACAGCTCCACCAACAATGAAAATTCTCTGATTTTTAAAACCAAACCTTCTATCATTATTCTTTATGATCCTGATACATTGTCCTTCTTGCTATTCTTTGAACATGACACTCTGCTTTCCACCTTCCTTTACTCTGGTCATTCATCATGCCTGAAATACTCTCCCTTCTCACCTTTACTTCCTGGATTCCTTGGCTTCATTTAAGACTCAATTCAAAATTCACCTTCTGCAAGAGTTTTTTTTTCCCCCAAGTTCATCTTTCCCCTATCCACTCCCATCACCAATAGTACCTTCCCTCTAAGGTTACCTTTCATTTCATTGTCTATAATTTGATTATACTTAGTTATTTGCAAGTTATCTCCTCCATTAGAATGTGAATTCCTTGAAGGAAGAGAACATATTTTTATGTTTCCTTGTATCCCTAGTGCTTAGCATAGCGCTTGGCATAAAGTAATCTCTCAATAAATGCTTATTATTATAGGTGTTGATGATGGTGATAATTAATTATCTATGGTGACTTTAATCATAATGTAGTTTCCGTATTTATCTTTTAGTCAAGTCTATTTTTGCTGTTGCCTTATCTGAGATCATAATTACTATACCTGCTTTTTAAAAATAGTTTTATTCATTTATTTTTAGATTTTGACATTCATTTCCACAAAATTTTGAGTTCCAATTTTTCTCCCCATCTGACCCCTCACCCCACCCCATAACATCTTGCATTCTGATTACTCCTTCCCTCAATGTGCCCACCCTTTCATCACACCCCACCCTTTCCTTATCCCCATCTTCTCTCTTTTCTTGTAGGACAAGATAAATTTCTGTACCTCATTACCTGTATTTCTTATTTCCCAGTTACATGCAATAGCAATTCTCAACATTCATGTCTAATACTTTGAATTCCAACTTCTCTCCTTCCCTTCCTCCCTATCCATCCCCACTGAGAAGGCAAACAATTCAATACAGGCTATATATGTGTCATTTTGCAAAAGACTTCCATAATAGTCCTGTTGTATAAAACTAACAATATTGCCCTCCATCCTATCCTGTCCTCCTCCTTTTTTCTATTTTCTCATTTGACCTTGTCCCTTCCCAGAAGTGTTTACTTCTAGATACTCCCTTCTCCCATTTGCTCTTCCTTCTATCATCCCCCTCACCCCTCTTGTCCCCTTCTCCCTTACTTTCCTGTAGTGTAAGATAGATGTTCATACCAAATTTAGTGAGCATGTTATTCCCTCCTTAAGCCATAAGTGAAGAGAGTAAGTTTCACTTTTCCCCTCTCACCTCCTCCCTTTTTTCCTCCATTGAAAAAGATTTTTCTTATCTCTTTTATGAGTGGTAGTCTGCCCCATTCCATTTCTCCCTTTCTCTTCCCAATATTTTCCTCCCTCACTCCTTAATTTTATTTCATTTTTTATGCATATCATCTCTTCTGATTCAACTCAACCTGTACTGTGTGTGTGTGTGTGTGTGTGTGTGTGTGTGTGTGTGCGTGTGTGTATAATCCCTTCACCTACCCAAATACTGAGAAAAGTCTGAAGAGTTATAAATATTATCTTTCCATGTAGGAATGTAAACAGTTCAGCTTTAGAAAGTCCTTTATGATTTCTCTTTCCTGTTTACCTTTTCATGCTTCTCTTGATTCTTGTGTTTGAAAGTCAAATTTTCTATTCAGTTCTGGTCTCTTCATCATGAATGTTTGAAAGCCCTCTATTGGACTTCCAAGTCCAATTTGAATGACCATTTTCCCCCCTGAAGTATTACACTCAGTTTTTCTGTGTAGGTGATTCTTGGTTTTAATTCCAGTTCCTTTGACTTCTGGAATATCCTATTCCAAGCCCTTCAGTCCCTTAATGTAGAAGCCGCCAGATCCTGTGTTATTCTAAATGTATTTCCACAGTTCTTGAATTGTTTCTTTCTAGCTGCTTGTAATATTTTCTCCTTGACCTGGGAACTCTGAAATTTGACCATAGTATTCTTAGGAGTTTCTCTTTTCAGGTCTCTTTCAGGAGGAGAATGGTGGATTCTTTCAAAATTTATTTTTCCCTCTGGTTCTAGAATATCAGGGCAGTTTTCCTTGATAATTTCATGAAAGATAATGTCTAAGCTCTTTTTTTGATCATGGCCTTCAGGTAGTCCCATAATTTTTAAATTGTCTCTCCTTGATCTCTTTTCCAGGTCAGTTGTTTTTGCAATGAAATGTTTCACATTATCTTCTATTTTTTCAATCTTTTGGTTTTGTTTTGTAACTTCTTGGTTTATTGTATAGTCATTAGCTTCCCTGAACTCCACTTTCATTTTTAAAGAACTATTTTGTTCAGCGAACTTTTGAACCTCCTTTTCCATTTGGTTAATTCTGCTTTTTAAAGCCTCCTTCTTCTCATTGGCTTTTTTACAATTGAGTTAGCCTATTTTTAAAGGTGTTATTTTCTTCAGCATTTTTTTGGTTCTCCTTTGGCAAGTTACTGACTCACTTTTCAAGCTCTTCTATGGCCTGTGCCCATTAAATATTCATTTTTGAAGGTGCTAGAGGCAAAAGCCTTGACTTCCTCTGACAATATGTATTGTTCTTCCTCATCTGAAAGGATGGAAGGAGATACCTGTTCACCAAGAAAGTAACCTTCTATGGTCTTATTTCCCCCCCCCTTTTTGGGCATTTTCCCAGCCAGTTACTTGATTTCTGAATCCTTTGTCAAGAGGAGGGTCCTAGTGCTCCTCCTCCCTCTAGTACCATGCTCAAGGCTGAGATTCAGATCAGCTGCTCAATTCCCCCAGGGGCTTTAAGCTGAGCTGTCTGGACAATTGACCCAGGCTGCTTCTGCGGCCACCAGGCAGCTGCCTGCTGCCCACTGCTGCCACTGTCATGGCTGCCTCTGCCACTGCCTGGGGCCAGTGTTGGGGGGACCCCACTCCCCTCTTGCCCAGCTGGGAAAGCCCTCTCACCCTGACCTTTGAAGCTTTCTTTGTCGCTTGTGGGTTGAGGGATCTGGGATCCTCCCTGCTGGGAATTCTGCCCCAGAGGCCTGTTCATGTCCTGTTCCTCCCTGTGCTGCATGGCCAGGGCTGGGTCCAACTCTGCTCAGTGCTCATGGGATAGACCTTTCCTGTCAGCCTTTCAGGTTACCTTTGGCTGGAAATCTCTTTGTTGAGAGTCATTTTTACAGGTATTTTGTGGGCTGTGGGGGAAGTGATGGAGTATATGTGTCTTTCTACTCCACCATCTTGTCTCTGCCCCCCATACTTGCTTTTTTGAGTTCATATGAAGCATAAATAAACTCTACTGTATACTTCCCATTTTAACTCTGTGTGAATATTTGTGTTTCAGCTTTGTTTGTTGTAAACATATGTTGCTGGATTCTGAGTTCTAATTTCATTTTGCTATTTCTTTTGTTTTGTGGATGAGTATGAACTTGTTCCTTTACAAATTATCTATTTCCCTATATCCTATACTTTCCTTCTTTTCTCTTTCTTTTTCCCCATCTTCCTTTTTTGATATTGCTCTATTATTTCTTGTTGTCTCATCAAGTCACCATGTTCTATTGTGGGTTGATTCTAATTTTCAGGGAGTCTGCTACTTGAACAAGCTTTCTGTGTTCACTTCTAAGCTATTTATTTTCTTTGCATTGTTTTCCTCCAGAATGTTTACTTTTTTATCTTATGCCTCTGAGATAAAAAAAAAATTAAAACAAGGATTCTGGAGGAAAACAATAGAAAGAGAATAAATCACTTCATTTCCTCTAAGTATGCTGTACAAAGACATTTTTCTCTATGAATCTCTTACTGTAATTTCAAAATTATTCTTTTCTCCTGATTTTCCTTCTGGATGTCTATTGTCCCATACTATTTCCTAATATTATTTGATGTCTTACTCTACTCACTTATATTCTAGGTTCAGTTATAGAGCCTTGTTCAGGGCCAGAGTTTAAGTAATTCTGGACTCTTAGATGAGAGTGACCAGGTGCTGTTTGTTCCAGTAGTTGATCTCATCAGTTCCTGTCAATGACTTTCACTTCTTTGGGTGTATCTTAGATGAGAGAGTTGGCAAGTTTCTATGTCTCTTGTCAGAGATCTGTGATTATATGTCCTCATTCAGGGTGCTTCTGAGGGCTTCTGTTCTTCCTGCATCTTCTCCAGTTAAGGATATGCTGGTGGCTTCCTATTAACCTAAACTCACCCTAACTTTCCTTTTGGGACCCTTCTAGCATTTGTGGTATGTAGTTCTAGGCTGATTGAAGGAAATAGAATGATCTTATCTATCTTAGTATTTCTTGATGATCTTTGTTCTTGTGTACCTTTGGAATAATTTCTGGAATACTCTTTACCCTTTCATGCCACCTTATTAATGGGATCCCAAATGCTTAGGGCATAATGGATGTTTGTAGATCAAGCACTAAATTGGTATTAGAGGTCCTGGGTTTAAAGTTCAGTTCTGTTATTACCTTTGTGACTTTGGGCAAGTTATTTAACCTCCTAAGTCCCAGGTTTCACATCTGTAAAATGAAGCAGAATTGGATTAAATGACCTCTGAGGACTATGGTCCTATAATCTTATGATATCTCTGTTTATGACACGTATTTCCTCATTTGTAAAATATGGGCACTGGACCGGGTTACCTCTGACTTCCTTAGAGCTCCAAATTTATGATTGTATGAATGTGCATTATTTGGATAGAATGATCCTTATGTAGTACAATTTCATTATTCAATGGATTTTCCAGCTGGAAATGATTCTAGAAGGGTCCAGATGTTGCTAATGGATGTGTTTTCCAGCATGGTTCCATTTGAGGGGTGTAGGTGAGAAGATATTGATGTATTTTGGGCAGGTTCATTAATCCAGTGATGGCAAGTTGATGAGTGAACCTGGAATTCCCATTTCTGCTCATTCATGATACCTGCTAAGCCCTGTCTACACTTCTCTAGCACTATTTACTAGATACCAGGCTTTATCACAACTTGAATCTTCTTTGAAAAGCAATATGCTGTAGCATATAAGGAATACTAAGGAGGCTAGATTTATGAGAGAATGTGGACCAAAGCCACACAATATAAGAGGGTGTTGATGGGCCACAATCAGTACTTCTGGAGGGAGATCCTACATCAGTGAGAAAACCAGTCAGAAGGCCATTTGCATATCTCTGTGAGATCCTCCAGAACACTCCTCCATCAATCAATAGTCAGTAATTGTTATTGAGCATCTACTAAATGCAAGGCAGACGTTGTAGTTAAGTCAAAGGTCAAGACTCCTTTCTTGGGAGAAGAATTGATAGGCTATACCCTTGGATTTCAGTTTTATTAACTTATTTTTCAAGTATTTGGAGTTAAAAATTCTGCAACTGGAGCATTTTCAGAGCATGGAAGTGACCTTATATTCCTTAAGACCATGTAGTAAAGTGTAGGCTCTGGATGGTTCTGCCAGTCTGGACCAGCGATGAGATAACTGTAAACTCTATAGAATATTAACTCCTTGAGGGCAAGGACCATCTTTTGCCTTTCTTATTGTGTACCTGCCACACAATATATGCTTGTTATCTGATTGGATACCTGCTCACTGAAGTTAAGATGCCTAAGCACTCCCATCTGCCCTATTATTGCATCCTTAAGATTTTTATGTCCTCCCAACCTCCAAGCAACTGACCACTCCTATGTATCTTATTTGCCTCAACTAGAGTGTATGTGCCTTGAGACTAGGGACTATTTTGATTTATTAATTTTATCCCCAGTGCTCAGCACAGTGCTTGGCACAGAATATGTGTTTGATAAATTCATTTGTTCATTTACACAGGATCTTATAACAAGTTAATATTTTTTGTTCTAGTCATCTATTGGCTTTTTTGAGCAGTATATCGAGTTATTTAATCCCTCAGTAACACAATGTGCTCATCTGTGAAGTGGGAATGATAATGCCTACATTTCCTTTTTCACAGGATAATAGTTATTTTAGGGAAAAGTGCTTCACAAATACTGAATCATTTCATAAAGGCATACTTGTTGTTACAGTTATTCATCTGGTTCCCAACTTTTCCAGTGAAGCTCATTTAAAAACAATTCTGGAAGGAGTTGCTATTCTGTTGTAATTACTTTAAATCTAACATTCTGCGGACTCTTGCACAGGTGGGTAAAATAATTACTTTTTATAATTCAAGAAAAGTATTTAGACAGAAGATCATTTTCTGTAGGTTCAAGGAAAGCATCTTTGGGAGGGTGATGGCGACGATGATAGTGACGATGGCAGGAGTGGTGGTGGTGATGGTCTTCTTAAACCATGGGTTTGTGAACCTTGTTAGTGGAGCAATAATCTACATAGACAGGCCAGATCAAAAAGGCCCAAAGTAAAAGGGTATTTATTCCTCTATTAGAGAATCTTCCAGATTCTCCCTCATCTCTATCTGGGCTGTCTGCTCATTATTTTTAATCCTTTGCTTTACTAATTAGAAAAGAAAAAGTTGAGTTTTCTTCCAGCACCCATCATAGAGTGGGACTGTGTTTCAATTATAAATATTTTTCTTTCAGCTGGATAAGGGTAATGAACAGATCCTTATCAAATAATTTGATAGACTTTCTAAGATCCAACAACTTGTGCTAATGAGGTGCATAGGAATCTCTCCGTTGCTTGAATTTTGGGTTCTTTTCTAGAAAAGGGCAGAGGAAGGGTTCTCAGGGCTGAGCTGTCATTTCTGGTCAGTTTTGTTTGCAACAGCAGAAGCTGTCCTCAACTCATTTCCCTTTGGCACCAACTCAAGCCAACAACCCTTAAGACCTATTATAGTGTGTGGTACTGAAAAGAGCTCTGGATGTAGAGTCAATTAGTCTATGTTCAAATCCCAGCTTTGCCATTTATAATATGTGTGATCTTGGGCAGGTAACTTCCCTTAGCCTCAGTTTCCTCATCTGTAAAATGAAGGATTTGGACTAAATTACTTCTAAGGTCTTTTGCAACTCTAAATTATGATCCTATAAGCTATAGAGAGGTAAGTTTTAGATTGATAGGAGGACAAAACGTCCTAATAAGTAAGAGTTATCCAATGAACAGACTGGCTTAGCAGTACTGAGTTCTTTATCACCAGAAATTTTCAAACAGAGGCTGAACATTAGTCTCCTTATTCAGATGAGGTCATGGGAATTTCTGTTCAGGTATGTATTAGACTATCACAAGAGATAGTAGAGCTGGAAGGATCCTTAGAGTCTGAAGCTTTGCATTTTACAGATATGAAAACTGAAGCTCGTAGAGATTAAATGACTCCCTCAATGTAACACAGACAGTAAATTGCAGAAGTGGGATTTGAACCCATGTCCTCTGGCTTTATGTCCATCTCTCCCTCTTCTCTCCCATTCTGCCTAAATGAATAGATAGCCTGTAAGATCCCACCCAACTCAAATAACTTTCCTGAGGTGAAGAGATCACTTTCATTTTCTAAAATTATTGATGTGAAAATTTTTTTAAAAAAAACAAACAAAAAATTATTTATGTATTTTATTTTTCCATCATGTAAATTTTCCATTTTATACCTACCCCAGTCAGAGAATCATCCATCATAACTACCACCCTCTCCCCACTAAAAAAAGAAGAAAGAAAAAAATAAATAAAAAACAGCTGAGCAAAACTAACCAACCAATCCAGCAAATTGAATGTGATAAGTGATTGCTCACACTCATAGCAAGGATGAGAAGGGTAAATTCTCCTTCAGGTCATGCTTGGTCATTTTAATTATACAGCAATGGTTTTCTTGATTTAGCTGGCAAGTTCCTTCTACTAATTGTGAATTTTCCTCTTCACCACCTGCACCCCAACTCTTGCATGTGCACACACATGCACACATACTTTTCTCATAGCAAACACTCAAGATAAGTTGAGTGTGAATTTTACATCACAAAGTCCCAGAGAGCCACTCAACAGAGGAGTGAGGTTACTGTTGGAGGTGTGAGATTGACAGATGCCTGCTCAGAAACATGTCAGCATGGTGCTGCTCTTTTGAAGGCAGTTGTTTTTGAAGGTTGGAACTAACTCAGCTTATGCCTTGTCAGGCACAAAGCCTGAGTGAGCACCTAGATTTTGCTTACAGGGGAGCAAAACGGGAGGAGATGGAAATGACTGGCTATTACCCATTATTAGCTAGCAGGAAATCAGAAGCCTAGGCATTTTATTGGGGAAAGTTGCTCCTTTCATTTTTTTAATGTTTATTTATTTATTTTTAGTTTTCAACATTCATATCCACAAAATTTTGAGTTCCAAATTTTCTCCCCATCTTTCCCCTCCCTCTACCCCAAAACACCATGTATTCTGATTACCCTTCCCCCAATCTGCCCTCCCTTCCATCACACCCCTCCCTACCCTTATCCCCATCTTCTCTCTTTTCTCATAGGGCAAGATAAATTTCTATATCCCACTGTCCATATTTCTTATTTCCCAGTTGCATGCAAAAATAATTCTCTACATTCGTTCCTAAAACTTTGAGTTCCAACTTCTCTCCCTTCCTCCCTCCCCACCCATCCCCACTGAGAAAGCAAGCAATTAAATATAGGCTATAAATGTAGTTTTTCAAAAGACTTCCATAACAGTCATGTTGTGTAGGACTAACTATATTTCCCTCCATCTTATCCTGCCCCCCATTTATTCTATTCTCTCTTTTGACCTTGTCCCTTCCAAAAAGTATTTACCTCTAATTACTCCTTCCTCCCATTTTTCCTCCCCTTTCATCCCCCCCACCTCACCTATCCCCTTCTCTCCCACTTTCCTGTAGTGTAAGATAGATTTTCACACCATATTGAGTGTGCATGTTATTCCCTCCTTAAACCAAGTGTTTTGAGAGTAAGCTTCACTTTTTCTGTCTCACCTCCCTCCTTTTCCCCTCCATTGAAAAAGCTTTTCCTCGTCTCTTTTATGAGAGATAGTTTGCCCTTTCCATTTCTGCCCTTCTCCTCCCAATATAATCCTCTCTCACCCTTTAATTTTATTTTTTCAGATATCATCCTTTCCTATTCAACTCACTCTGTTCTGTGTATGTGTGTGTGTGTGTGTGTGTGTGTATGTGTGTGTGTGTGTAATCCCTCCAACTACCCAAATACTGAGAAAAGTTTGAAGAGTTACAAATATGATCTTTCCATGTAGGAATGCAAACAGTTCAACTTTAGTAAGTCCCTTAGGATTTCTCTTTCCTGTTTGCCTTTGCATGCTTCTCTTGACTCGTGTTTGAAAGTCAGATTATCTATTCAGCTCTGGTCTTTTCATCAAGAATGCTTAAAAGTCCTCTATTTCATTGAATGACCCTTTTTTCTCTGAAGTATTATGCTGTTTTGCTGGTTAGGTGATTCTTGGTTTTAATCCTAATTCCTTTGACTTCTGAAATATCATTTCCAAGCCCTTCTATCCCTTAATATAGAAGCTGCTAGATCTTGTGTTATCCTGCAGTGGCTGTGGGCCAGACCACGTTCCCTTCTCACCCAGGTGAAAGTGCTTTCTCACTGACCTTTGAAGCTGTCTTTGACATTTGTGGGTTGAACAATCTGAGAACTGCTGCTGCTGCTAGGGATTCTGCCCCCTGAGGCCTGCTCTGGTCCTATCCCTGCCACAACACTGCCAAGTCTGAGCTGCACTCTGCTTCCTGCCCTGTGCAATAGACCTTTCCTGTTGGCTTTCTACGCTGTCTTGGGCTGGAAATCTCTTTCACTCTTTGTGGCTTCTGCTGCTCTAGAATTTGTTTAGAGTCATTTTTACAGGTATTTTATGGGCTATGGGTGAGACATTTTACAGGTCTATCCTTTTACTCCACTGTCTTGGCTCTGGCCCCAGAAAGTTGCACCTTTTAAAGAAAAGAAGACAGAAGAGAAAAGGAAAAGAGTTTTCTGCTTCTATGAACTGACTTTAGAAAGTAGAATGGCTATGAAATAGATGGATGGAAGGATATCTTGCATTGTGCCATAGTTGTGAATGTCCCTGGAAAGAATGTTGGTATTTGGAGTCAAAGGACAAAGGCAAGAAATTCAGATTCTGTTATTTTTAATGTTTGTGACTTTGGACAGTTCATTTTCCCCTCTATGGGTCTTAGTTTCTCCCTTGTATGATGAAGAAGGTAGACTAGCTAGTTTCTAAGGTCCCTGAAAGCCCCAAACCTCTGATCCTGTAATTCCATATCCCCTTAATTCTAGCTGCACATCCTATCATAAGGTTATAGATTTAAAGCTAGAGGGAACTTCAGAGGCCATTGAGTTTAACTCCCTCATTTTATAGAAGGAGAAAATGAGAAACAGAGAAGTTAAGTGATCTGTCCAAAATCACACAGCTAAGTGTGTGAGGCAGGGAATCATATTGATAAAGGAACTATGATCCACGATCACTGTTGACTACTCATTCAACAATGTCTTCCACTGTTTTCCACCTCATTGAGAACAATAATAAAAATGCTTAAAACTCAATGATATGAGAATAGAGATTGTCCCAAAGATAAACCTTTATCACTCCCTTTAGGCAATAGGAATGGAAGAGGGAAGATAGGTCAGTGACATTGGCAGGTCCTATCCAGAAATAAAAAAAGAAGGAAAGGAATCATAATGGCATAAAGTACTCTGCAAACTTTTAAGCACCATGGAAATGCTAGTTATTCATAGGTATAGGAACTCATAGTGTGAAAACTTCCATTGATAAAGATTAGTAACCAATCTGTAACTATGGAATGTTCTGGAATTGTCCCAGGATACCAAGAAGTTGAGTGACTTACCATGAATGAGTCACATAGCCAATATGTGTCAGAGGTAAGACTTGAACTCAAGGTTTCTCAACTTTGAGGCCAACTCTATTTTTTATACCATGCTGCTTTCTTTGGTGTTTACTGGTGGTATTGTTATTAGCTAGAATAATAATATTATTATTAGCAATAACAGCAATAATGACATTAAGTAAACTCCAAGTGGATGAAGAATGCCTTGACCAAATTATGTCACATTATCCTCTATTCTCAAATTCCTTCCTCCACTGTCCTACCAACACTCATCCCTTGCCAAATCTAGTCCTCGATTACTCCCACCATCTGTCTCTGATACTCCTACTCAAATCCTCCTGAACAGAGCTAGGGAAAGTATAATTAGTTTTATCTCTCAATAACTCTTCTCTGGTTGATTTCTATTCACAGAGGCTATTCCAAGCCATCTCTTATTTTTATATCTCCCACTCTACACATACACCCCTTTCTCTCAGCCAAGGCTCTTACCACATTTCCTTTCTAAGATGGGAAGGATGTTTGCAGTGGGTTTCCTCTTGACCCCTTTTCTGTATCTCAAAACCCCTTAAAGTCATCTCTACCTAATCTTCTGTTTCACTGCAATCTCACGTGGACCTCACATTTCTGCTTTCTAAGAGGTATCCTTGATCCTATCCCATCCTGTCTTCTCTGGAAGATTCTCATTCTATGATACCCTTCCCCAGCTCTCTAATCTTCCATCTCTGCTTATCTACTCACCCGTTCCCTGTTGCTTCAAATACATTGGTCTATCCTATCTTTAAAAACTCTCAGTAAACCCTACCATCACCTGAAGCTATCTTGCTAAATATGTCCTCACTTTCTCAGCCAAACTCCTAGAAAATACTGTCTATATTATCTGCCTCTAGTCTTCTCACTTACCTCTCCATTTTTTGAAATCCTATTTCTGACTTCATCACTCAATTGAAACTTACCACTCCAAAGTTACTAGTGATCTTTAATTGGCAAATCTGATAATCTTTCCTTACTTCTCATCTTTTTAGACCTATCATTTTGGCATTTGACATTCTTGATAACTCACTAAACCTGGGCACTCTCTCTTCTCTGGGTCTCCGCAACATTACACTCTCCTGGTTTTCCTCCTACCTATCTGACAACTCCTTCTTAGTTCTCTTTGCTAGTTTGTCATTCATATCATATTTTCTTCTTTTTCTCCTCTTCCTTCTTTTGTGATTAAGTGCCTTGCCCAGGGTCACATAGCTGTCTGAGGTTAGATTTGAACTCAAGTCTTCCTGACTCCAAAACTGCTCTACCTACTGTGCCACATGACTGCCTCTCTATCATATTTTCTAAGGATGGGATGCTCCACCCTTGCTCCAAAATAGACTGCTCTTCTAGCCTTGCCTTACCTCATGAGCTCCCATAGGTCTCATTACCATCCCTAGGCAGATGACTTACTGCTAAGTTAAATAACCCAGAAAATCTATTAAAACTCACAGGTCTAAATACCTGTCTTTCTTCTAAACTCTAGTTGTTTGTGTCTCCATTTGTTATTGGTCAGTCATTTCAGTCATGTCTGACTCTCCATGACCACATTTGGGGTTTTCTTTGCAAAAACACTGGAGTAGTTTGTCATTTCCTTCTCCATCTCATTTTACAGACAGGGGAACTGAGGCAAACAGGATCAAGTGACTAGCCCAGGGTCACACAGCTAATAAGTGTCTGAGAGCAGATTTCAACTCAGGTCTTCCTGACTGCAGGCTCAGTACTTTATCCACTGTCCCACCCAGCATCTCCATTTCACTATGAAATATTTCAAATTGGATATCCCAGAGATATCTAAAACTCATCATGTCCAAAACCATAATGAATTATCTCTTCCCCCAAATCCCGCTTATTCTCATCTTCCCTATTTTTGTTACAGATGTTACTATCCTTCTAGTACCTGAGTTTCCAACCATAGCATTATCCTTGGCACCCCATATCTCTCACATACTATTTCCCTTAGCATTCCTAGCTCCCAGCATTTTCCCATTCATCACTTCTCTCTATATACACATGGCCACACTCATTACACAAGCCCTTATCCCTTCTCACTTGGACTCTTGTGACAATCTTCTAATTGGACTCCTTGTCTCAAGCCTCTCCCTTCTCCAACTCATCATTGACTCAACTGCTAAAGCAATCTTCCTAAAGTTCATGACTTCCTAAAGCTCTGACCATGTCACTCCTCCAAATAAATATCAAGGCTTGTTATCCCTCTTAGGACCAAGTCTAAACTCCTTTGTTTTTGAAAATCCTTTACAGACTGCCTCCAGCCTACTTCCCATCCTTGCTAACACATTTCTGCCTTTCTTGTACACTATGGTCTAGTCAACCTCTCTTGTTTGTTTTTCTTCATACAAAACAATCCATGACCTACTCTGGGCCTTTATGCTGGCTGTCCTCCATGCCTGGAATGCCTTCTCTCTTCACCGCTACCTCTTGGAGGGGCAGCTAAATGGTGCAGCAGATAGAGCACCAGTGCAGGAGTCAGGAGGACCTGAGTTCAAATCTTACCTCAGACACTTGACACTCACTAACTAGCTGTGTGACCTTCGTCAAGTCACTTAACCCCAACTGCCTCATCCTGGGTCATCTCCAGTCATCCTGGATTCAGATGGCTCTGGAGGAGAAGTGAGGCTGGTGACCTGCACAGACCTCCCTCACTCAAAACAAAGTCAAGTGCAAGTCATGTCATCATTTCTCTGATGGCATGGTCTTCTTTGACAATGAAGGAGGAACACACACACCTCTTGGAATCATCCCCATTTTCCTTCATAATTCAACTCAACTGGCACTTTTTATATGAAAACTTTTCTGCTCTCTGCCCTATCCTCTTAAATTGCCTCAAATTTATTTTCTATAAATGTATTTGGTAACAGGGATGTAGCTTCCACATGGAACTAGGATGGGGCAGGCTTGAGGCCCCTTGATGACCAGGAAGCACACATCACTTCTTCCCTTGCTCACCACAAGGAAGACTCAACGAGTTTATGCCTTTTGTATTAAAAATGCATTTTGACTGAGCTGTCAATCAGAAGGATTTTCCTAAGAAAGAAGCAAAATCTATGGGCCCTTTTTCTGAATAATATATTTTAAAGTGGATAAATAAAATATATAGGATTATCAAGCATATTTAACATAATGAATATAACAATATATTTAAATATATATTTATGCATAAAATGGGTTTTTTGGTAATCCTATGTATTTTATTCATTTGTTCATATATGCAGATATGTGCACATACATATATATGTGCATATATGTGCTTATATACATGTAGAGAGAGTAAGGAGGTGAGAGAGAGAGAGAGAGGTAGAGAGAGGTAGAGGGGGAAAGAGAGAGGGAGAACAAGAGAAAGACACAGAGAGAGAATGAAAATGAGCCTCAGGTTAGGAAACCCTTCAAGGTAAGGGAAAAAAGGACAAAAATGAAAAAAAATCCCTTGCTTTTTAAGGGATACATTGTCCTAGGGAGGTTGCAACATGTACACAGATAAGCAGGTAAAAGATAATTTGAGAAAAGAGCAGGAGTGTTGTGAGGCTCCAATAAGAGAAGGGATATAAAGCACTTTAGAAATTGTTCAGCACTGCATAAATGCCAACTATTATGATTATTCCTACATGCAGTCACCAGGCCTCTAATCTGGTGATGACAGTTCCCCACACCTTCTGCTGCACCCCTCCTGAGCCCAAGCATTGTTCATAGAACAATTCAAAGCTGTCCTGGTAATGCTTAACAACATACACACTTTTAACTTTAGCCAGCATTATTAACACTTTTTAAAGTCTAATTGATCAACAAAATGATAAATCAAGCCCTAATTTGTACTAACTGATCATTTCTGAGATGTAAATGTTTTCCCTGAAAATTTAATAAAGGAATCTCAAGAGCTAGTTAGAGCTGGCCCCAGCAATTCCTTAGAAACATTATTAAAAAGGGGATGGGGAGAGACCCCTACCCCACACCTTGAAGGAAGGAAAGGATTCTAAATGGTAGAGGTAGGGAAGCAGTGCAATCTGGGGATGGGGAAACCCATGTCCAAAGAAATGGTGGCAGCCTGAGGAATTGTTATTTTCTTC
The DNA here is from genome assembly GCF_028372415.1 of Notamacropus eugenii. Taxonomy (NCBI): domain Eukaryota; kingdom Metazoa; phylum Chordata; class Mammalia; order Diprotodontia; family Macropodidae; genus Notamacropus; species Notamacropus eugenii. Next base: position 53,463,197 of record NC_092876.1, read on the forward strand.
TTGAGACAATAGGGAGCCACTGACAGTTTTAAAACCAGGGAGTAGCATGGTCATATCTACACTTTATTTTGGCATCTGCGTGGAAGACAAATTGGAGTTAAGGAGAGAATGGAGGCAGTGACGCCAAAGGAAATTTTGATTCATTAAGAATTCCCTCATGTAGTAGAAAGAGCACTGACCTTAGGATCCAAAGGCATGGGTTCAAGTCCTGATCCTACTACTAACTTCCTTGCATGAGCTTGAATGAGTTCTTTTTTCTTCTCTGGGTCTCAGTCTCCTCTCTTTAATTGAGATGACTGGACCAAATGGCCTCTCAGCACCCTTTCAGCTCTGACATTTTCTGTTCTATGGCCCATCCCAACTATAGTATGCTAAAGGCCAAGGGCCCTCCTTTTTCTAACATTCAAGATTCTAAGGTAGTTCTCTCTCAGCTCTAACTTTCTATGATTTGTGAGTTCAGGGTTTAATCTGTCAGGGAGAGCCAGATATATCTGTGAGTTGAACTTTGTTTTGGAGAACTAAACCCTCTCCTTGGGTGGATGTTTGGCTTCAGAGCATCTTTTCAACACCAGGAGAGGTCTTTTGATTTTTTTACAATTTCAGACCAAAGCAGAGCAGCCCAAGGGCTAAACAGAGAAGTAAATAATGATGGAATGAAGAGAGGAATGGGGGAATTGAAGCCAAAAGGCTTCTGAGTTATTTACAATTCAGGGGAACCACAGGGCAGGTGGATGACAAAGCTCCTGCACACTTGGATGGGAATAAATGAAAGTTAAAAGTTTCTGGTTCATAGCTGAGTAAAATGGGAGTAAGATGATCATTACCCATCCAGGGCTGATCCCTCGAAGCACTTCCAGCTCTCACTTCAGCCTCAAAGTCAGGAAGAGAATGTCAGAAGCTCTCTGATGTTGATTTTTCTGAGAGACCTGTTTATTCCAGCTGGGCACACCTGGGTGTCTGCCATGATGGTGTGCTTTTCAGTAATTGATAACATGCTCAATCTCCTCCCTAGTAAGCTGGGGTCTAGCCCAGGTCTTAACCTGGGATCTCTTGGAGAGATATTAGGGAGTCCATGAATTTGGATTTGGGAAAAAATTAGAGTTTCCTTCAATTGTTTAAAAATGTTTTTTTCTGAGAAGGGGTCCATAGGTTCCACTAGACTGCCAAAGGGACTCATGATGCACAACAATATATGTTATGAACCCCTGGTACAGCCCCACAGAAGAGCTATTCCATTGTTCACATGTAGGACATCAGCTATGGCACAAGGAAAGGAAGGAAAGCTTGTTGTTTCTTATTCGGCCTCAGGAGCATCTCCAAGAAGGCTTCCTTTGGTAAACCCTTGAGAATGTATGAGCTGAAATCCAAAGCTAGAAGTAAAGCCAGGGTCCAAGGATTGGTGACTCAGCAAACCAATGATGGCATGTGGATATAATGGAATATTATCACACCATAAAAGTAGTGATGAAGAATTTAAGGAGTCACATGAAAAGTGACGAAAACTGAGCCAAAGCAAGGCGAACAGAAGTGGGAGAAAATGATTCACAAAAATTACAGAATTGTAAATCAAAATAGGCAGCCAGGTGGCACCATGGACAGAGTGCCAGGCCTGGAGGCAGGAAGACTTATCTTTGTGAGTACCAATCTGGCCTCAGACACTCACTAGCTATGTGACCCTGGGCAAGTCACTTAAGCCTGTTTACCTCAGTTTCCTCACCTGTGAAATGAGCTGGAGAAGGAAATAGCAAAACCACTTTAGTATCTTTGCCAAGAAAATCCCAAATGGGGCCACAAAGAGTAGAACACCATTGAAAAAGTTGAACAAGAACAACAACAAAATGAAAACCATGGAAGGAGACTAAACTCATATCAAATGCAACATCAGATCTCAGGTCTGAAGATGTAGAAGCTCGTTTCCTGCTTCTCAGCAGAGAGAAACAGATGATCAAGTGGATTTGCTGAAATTTGTCCCTTCGTTATAAGGGTTAATGGGATGGTTGGAGAATTCTAAGACATGACAGTGATGACAAAATAAAGGGCATTATTAGAACTTAGGAAGGAGGGAAGGAAGGAAAGAAGGAAGGAAGGAAGAAAAAGGAAGAATGGAAATGAGAAAGAAAGAAAAAATAAAGGGAAGGAGGGAGGAAGGAAGGCAGGAAGGAAAGAAAGGGGAAAAGGAAGGAATGAAAGAAAGACTAAAGGAAGAAAGAAAAGGAGAGAAGAGAAAGGAAGAAAGGAAGAAAGTAAAAATGAATGGAAGGAAAGAAAGGAAGGAGGAAGGAAGGAAGAAAAAGAAAGAAAAATTATAGGAAGGAAGGAAAGGAAAGGGGGAAAGAGGAAATAAAGCAAGGAAGGAAGGAAGAAAGAATGGAAGGAAGGGGGAAGGAAGGAAAGAAGCAATGTAAAGGGGAAAGAGGAAATAAGGAAGCAAGGAAGGAAGGAAGGAAGGCAGGAGGATAAATTCGTCATATTGTAGGAAGGACCTTAGATCAGTCACTTCTTTGAGGGTCTTAGTTTCTTCATGTATGATGTGAGGAGGGTTGGACTTGACGATCTCTGAGGTCTTCATTACTGACCTTGTGAGTTTAAAGAAGTTGAGCTATTTAGAGGAGTTCTTAACATTTTGGGTATCATGGAAACTTTGAGCAGTCTGACAGAGCATATGGATAATAACAATAATATATTATAAAACTAACGATCATCGTAAATAGCACTTACTACGTTCCAGGCACTGTTTTATAAATATCTTCTCATTTGATCCTCACAGCAATCCTGAGAGGTGGGTATTGTTATTATCCCTGTTTTCCAGCTGAGTGAACTGAGGCAGGCAGAGGTTAAGTGACTTGCTGAGGGTCACCTAGCTAGGAAGTATCTGAAGTGTTTATTTGAACTCAGGTCCTCCTGGGTCCAGGGTGCTCTGTCCACTGAGCCAGTTAGTCGATCCCTCCTCTGAGTAATGTTTCTAAAGGCACAAAATAAAACACAGAGAGGTAAAAAGGAAAACAATTGTGCTGAAAAACTATTTCCAAAATATTTGAAAAGAATCAGTTCACAGAGCCCTAGATACCTGTTGATGGCCCCCAGTCTAAGTGTTCCTAGACTAAAGGAGAGCCTGGATAGTTCTCAAAAAGAAAAAGAAAATCTATGAACTGCTCTTCTTATCCAGACTCAAGTGTTTGAAATCTCTTTTTGCTTTTGAAATAAAAACGAATCTCTTGCACAGTTTTTTATCCATTAGAGAGGCAATGTGGTATCGTGAATAAAGTGCTAGGCTTAGAGACTTTGGTTTAAATTCTCCATCTGATATTGACTATCTGCATAATTGGGCAAGTCACTTCATGCACCTTGATTCTTTCATCTGTAAAATAGGTATCATACTAAACACTTTCCTCACAAGGTTATGGTAAGGATCAACAGATACAATATTTTTAATTGTTATGGTATCACAACAGTTATCAATTTTGTTGTTGAGTTATTTTTAGTCATGTCTGACTCTTCATGATCCTGTTTGGAGTTTTCTTGGCAAAGTCACTGGGGTGGTCTGCCATTTCTTTCTCCAGCTCATTTTACAGATGAGGAAACTGAGGCAAAGAAGGTTAAGTGACTTGCCTAGGGTCATATAGCTAATAAGTGTTTGAGGCTGGATTTGAACTCACGAAGATGGGTCTTCCTGACTCCAGATCTGTTGCTCTGTGTACTATGGCATCCATTAACTGCCCATAATAGTGATAAATAGTAAATAGTAAATCAAACTGATATAGACACAGAGGTTCACTAATCCATACATAAGGATCCCTGTGGGCCTCATATTGACTCAGAAAATGAAACATATTTATAATAGTTCTTTTTAAAATTAATTCATCAACACACTAAAATCAGATAGGAATTGTATTTTAATCTGGTTTGGACCAGACTTGATTGTATGTGTTTGAGCCCTGTGTTTAAAAGTGCTATGTAAATGACAGTTAGGATTGGTATTCACTGCTCTGATCTGGCTGTACTTAAACACAAATAAACAGGTGGAATTACATGTTTCTTGCAGTTAAAATAATAATATTTGACAATCACATAGTGCCTTAAAAATCTGTAAAGGACTTGTGCTGCCAAAAACCCTCTGAGATAAGTATTATAGTCATTATTAGTCACATTTTGCAGATGAGGAAACCAAGGTTCAGATAGATTAAGTCACTTCCCGATGGTCATATATCTGGTGTCAGAGACCAGACCCAAAGTCCAGGGCCTATCCAACAAACCATGTTTCCTAGAGTTGGCAACTCCCCCACGTGCACCATTGCAAGGTGGTGCGGTGGAGAGAGCACCAGATCTGGAGTCAGCCATCAGGACTCAGACACTCACTAGCTGTGTGACCCTGGACATGTCACTTCTCAGTTTCCTCATTTGTAAAATGAACTGGAGAAGGAAATGGCAAACCATTCCGATGTCTCTGCCAAGAAAACCCCAAATGGAATCATGAATAGTCGGACACGACTGACTGAAAAAGTCACTGAACAATAGCAAATCCTGAATCTATAACGGTTTCCTCCTTTGATGCCCAGGCCTTTCTAAATATGAAATGGTTTGGGGCAAGACATGAAAGTTTGTTCCAGACCCAGAGAAATAATCAAGACTGAGATCTGGAGAATGCCTTTATTATGCTATTGGAGCCTCCTGGAGCCCTGGACATTCTCTGTGCTGGATGACGATTTCATCCTCCTCCTTCCTACCAAGACGACTTTGGATGACCTTGGGCAGTCTGACTGTGTCGAGGTAATGTGAGATCTGCCGCAGTGATGCCCACTCTCTCCCTTCAACACTCATTATACTGTTACCAAGTAGTGAGGCATCCCAGAAGTGTAGGTAGGGCTGGATGGATTTTATTTCTGAAAAGTCAGCATCACTAACTTTATCGCTTTCCTCCTATTTTTTAAGTGAGCTGCTCTGCGGTCTTCTGACATTTTGGACATGTGAAATAGAGTGTCTGCCTTGTTTCCTAAAGGTTTCCTGAAGGCATTTCCTAGTTTGTTTCCCCACTCCCATCCCTACCTTTTGTGTTCCCTAAAATAAGTTCCTAGACTTTAGCAGAATACATTATTCCTCAAAATAAACTTGTAGAATCACAAATTTAGAACTGGAAGGGACCTTATAAGCAATTGAGCCTAATCCCCTTATTTTACAGATGAGGAAGCTGAGGCAGGCAGAGGTTAAGTGACTTGCACAGGGTTACACAATGAGCTACCGTGTGAGGTCAGATTTGAACTCAGGTCTTTCTGACGCTAGGCCCAGGGATTTATCCACTAAGCCATCTAGCTACCTGCTTGGCAAGCAGAATTGTCAAGTGACTTCCCAAGGTCACACAGTTAGTAAGTGTTTGAGGCTAGATTTGAACTCAGGTCTCTCTGAATCCAGGCTGGGCACTATCCACTGAGCCATCCACCTTCTCTTGCAAGTCAATGGACATCCACTTCCCTTCCAGTACTTTGTTACTATGAAAAAAATTATTCGAATTTTTTTTGATATATCCATATACTTTGTCAGACTGTCAGAGTAGTCCCCCTCCACACACACACACACACACACACACACACACATATACACACACACACACACACACAGAACTACTGTACTGTACAGAGAGTGGTGACCAAGGGAGGGAGTTTGGTCATAGGATTTATGAATGGAGTCCTTGGGCAGTTGATTGCTACCCCCTTCCCAGAAACAATAGTTGCATTGAATCAATTATTGTCCCAGAGATAGAAAGCAAAGGGGACGATGAATGGTAATTTCCTCTTTGTCTTTGATCATCTTAGGGACATATTACTTCTTAGAGACATATACTTTTTCTGGGTTCAAGTCACTTTTTAGTAACTGTTTTTAGTTTATAATTCTAGAATTTAGTTTAGAATAGTTTAGAAGTTTAGTTGAGTTCTGAGTTGTTTTCTGGAATAATTCGACTAATTTGCAGCTCCACTAGTAATGCATTTAGTGGCCCCATCATCCCATACACCAAGACTCATTCCCCATTTTGCATTCATCCTTTTATTTTGTCATTAGTCTGAGAACTCCCTGAGAGCAGGGACTGTCTTTTGCTTCTTTTTGTGTGCCCAGAACTTAGCATAGTTCCTGGTACATCATAAGCTCTTAATATATGTTTATTGGCTGATAATTATTTTTGTTTTGTTTTAAAGACTGGGTCTCAATCTCCCTTAGACTATATCACTTGGTTCTGGGGCTGCTTAAGGTCTGATACCACCACTGATCAGCATAGGAGCTTTGATGTGCTCCACTTCCAGGCTAGTCTGGGTCAAGGTTTAGCTCCTTATGCCTTAAGTTAGCCTAGCGACCTCCAGATCCCTGGGGGTTCAACACAGTGATGTGAACACCCAATCACCAAAACCCACTGGAAGTCAGAACTCTAGATCTAAAAAAGACCCAAGGACTTTAGCTTTTCTGGCAGATAGGTATATTTTTGAGGTTAAGATGAGTTGATTCTCCTGTACCGATCCTGAGGAGCATCCATCAGAATTACAAACATGTGGTGTGCCTTCTGTGTTGAGAATTCATTTCAGCCTCACTGGATGATTCCCTCTGCATCAGCAGCTCCACTACCTATGAGGCACTCAACACTTGCACAGGCTCATCTGAGTCTGAACAGGTCATTTGTAAAAGTGCTGTGACATCTGCATTTAAATGCAGAGTGATGCATCTCTCTCTAAATCTCTTCTAGAGTCCAATTGACACTTTGCTTTTAAAGGTCACTTAGACAGCTGATGCTTGCTTTGGCACTTGAAGCAAATTGTCTTAGAAGCTGAGTTCTGTGCCTTGGGGGTGATTCTAGTCCACTCTCTGATTTGAGAGCCTCTGTGAATCAGAGGGTAGAATCTCAAGGGTTCTATTCTATTTCCCAATATTGACTTACTATGTTGCCCTTGGAAAGTTACCTTTTCCTTTCTCTGAGATGCTGTCACCCACTTAAGAGAGGAGAGGAGGAAGAATGGGCCAATGGAAAGTGTCAGATCTGGAATCCAAGGCCTTGGGTTCTAATCTCAGCTTAGTCAATTACTAGCCTGGGCAAGTCTACTAACCTCTCTGAAACTCAATTTTCCCTTCTATAAAATGAAGGGATTCAGGTAGAAAGCCTCTAAATTCCCTTCAAACTCTAGATCCATGACCGAACGATGTCTTTCAGTTACTACCTGAGTGACATCGGATAAGTCTCTAATCCAGATGGCTAAAAAGGAGAGTGAAAAATAAAATATGGGACTTAGAGTCAGGAAGCCCTGAGTTTGAATCTGGCCTCAGATACTAGCATAAGTTACTTAACCTCTGTCTGCCTCATTTTGCTCATCTGTAAAAAGGGAATAATAATAGGACCTACCTCCCAGGGTTGTTGTGAGTATCAAATGAAGTTAATGTCTACCTCGGTTATCTCATCTGTAAAATGGAGATCATAATTGCAGCTATCACCTAGGATTGTTGTGAGGATAAAATGAGTTAATGTATGTAAAGCTCTTCTCAAGTCTTACAGTGCTATATAAACGCTGCCATCATCATCATCATCACCCCAGTGCTGGCTCTGTTATCTAATGTTTTACTTCACTTGCTGCCTGTGTGATCTTGGACAAGTCACCCCATCTTTCTCAGTTTCCACATTTGTAAAAATAAGGGGTTAAACTAGGTGGTCTCTAGCTCTCTTCTAGTTGAAGCACTATGATTCCAAGATGATTAATTATTATAATCAGAGATGCAACTAGGGTGTGGTAAACAGGGTTTTTATGAATTTAAGGGAGGTGGTACTGACAGGATTTGCAGTTTTTTTCGTAACCATGTTGCTTAGTGCGAATAATCATTTCAAGTAGAAAGATACCAGATAGTATTAGAATGAGCTGAACACCTTCCTCAAGTCAACCTTCTTTCTCTACCCCTTGTTCAAATGAGGGCATGTTTCCTGAGACCTGTGATCCACTGACACTGGTCTCTTTAATGTTCTTCTCACAGGACACTCAGTCTCCCAACTCTGGGTATTTTCACTGGCTAGCTCCTGTGTTCAGAACTCTCTCTGTCTCTGTCTTTGTCTCTGTTCATCTCTCTCTCTCTGTCTTTCTCTCTCTGTCTCTGCATCTCTGTCTCTGCCTCTCCTAAAGCACTAAGTTTTAAACAATTTTTTTCTTTAGTGATCTTTCCTACATTTTTTTTCCATTTGACCAATTCTGCTTTTTACGGAGTTCTTTTCTTCAGTGAATATTTCTACCACTTTTCCATTAGACCATTTTTATTTTTCACATGTTATTTTCTTCCATATTTTGTGCTCTTTTACCAAGATGTTAATTTTCTTCATAAATTTCTTTCCTCCCTCTAATTTCTTTTCCCAATTTTTCATCTACCACTCGTACCTCTTTATTTAACTCTTTCAGGGACTCCTGTTGCATTTATGTCCAATTAGTATTTTTCTTTGTGGCTTCATTTGTAGCTTTTTCATATAGTTGTCTTCTTTTATCTTCGTGTCTTGGCCTCCCCTGTTTTTTTATTTGTTTGTTTGTTTGTTTTTCAGCCTATTTCTTGACTTTGAACATTATATTAAAGTTGGGCTCTGCTCACCCTGGGGATGGGGAGGCTCTGTCCCAAGGTTCACACTGTTTTTCTTCTCCTGTTTTCAGAGCTGATTCTGGGAGTCTACAAATTTTTAGTGCCTCCAAGGTGGTCTGATCCAGGAAGAGGTGTGATTACTGCTCTCCTTGTCCCTGTTCTAATCTTTACTCAGGATAAACTCCTGGTCCTGTGCAGCTACAAGCATCAGCACTCCTCAAGGCCCTGTAACTGTGACCAGGTCCCCTCCTTTCATGCAGTTACAAGTGCTAGTTCTTAACCCAGTTCTGTTTATGTGTAGTAAAGTTTCCAATCATCACCAGCTAGCTGCACCTAGTGCAAACAAAGAGTCCCCTATAATCTCTTTTTGACTAGTTAGTCTGACTCCCTTACCATCTCTGGTTTGAGAATTCTCAAGACTGCTGCTTTGGCCACTATGGCTGACTCTGGACAGGCCTCCACCCCAGTGTCATTGACCTCTCCTATCAACTTCCTAAGTTTTCTTAGGCCAGAAAAAATGTCTTACCCTAACCTTTTATTGGCCCTGTGACTCCAAAATTTGATTTGAGGCATCATTTTAAAGTTGGGAATGTTGGGAGAGTTCAACTGGGATTCTGACTCTACCTTTTTGGCTCTTCTCCTTCATTATCACTTTTCTACAAAGTTATGGATGTGTTGCAAACTTCACATCATGAGTGCTAATGTGCTTATGAAGAAAGAGACTGAGAGAAAAGTGCCCAGGACAGTCCTATAGTATACCCACTCAAAGGAAGTAGGGCATAAACACTGAAGAAAGGAGGATGAAAGTAATATCAGATGGGTAGGAGGAGAACAAGAAGGGAAAAGTGTAGATAGACAGATAGATAGAGAGATAGAGAGATAGACAGACAGACAGACAGACAGACAGGTAGATAGATAGATAGATAGATAGATAGATAGATAGATAGATAGATAGATAGATAGATACATAGATAGATACATAGATACATAGATACATAGACACATAGATACATAGACAGACAGACAGATGGATAGATAGATAGATAGATAGATAGACAGACAGACAGACAGACAGACAGACAGATGGACAGATGGACAGGTAGATAGACAGGAAGATAGAGATATATGGATAGATTAGATAGGATAGATAGATATATAATAGATAGAGATAGACTAGATACAGTGACAGAGATAGACAGAAGAAATAGAAATAAGTTAGCTAGATAAAACCTACGGAGGAGAGAGCACACAGGAGAAAAAGTAGTCAGCATGCAAGTATCAAAGTATCGAAACAAGGGAACCACTCTTTAAATGTCACATGATGTCCATGGGAAAAAGGACCCACACGCCATTCCTGGCCTTTCCTCAGCACAGTGATAACAAAGAATTTAACTTATTTTCCCTTACTTCCTCCTCCTTTGTTTTTGTTAAGATACAGCCTCTGCTCCCCTAGGACGGCCACTTCTTTGGAGCAGGGCAGATAAAGTGGATGTAACATGAATGGCAGCTAATTGCCCAGCACTGGGTTAGTGTAATAAGGAAAAAAAGGGATCCACATCTTGATGGAAGAAATAAACAGGGATCCGTGTGCCCCTTGCTTAGAGATGACAAGCAGAAATGTCACAGGGTGTGCGCTCATCTGTCAGCTCCTAATGCAATTAGACAAGATAATTGGGGAGGCTGGGCTTACTGATGGCTGACAAACATATTAGTTTAATTGCATTTAATAATAGCCAGCATTTACATAGCATTTAAAAGTTTGCAAAGTGCTTTATAAATATGATCTCGTTTTACCCTCATAACAACTCTGGGAGGTAGATATCATTATTATCCATATTTTACGGATGAGGAAACTGAGGCAGACAGTGGTTAAATGAATTACTTCGGGTTGCAAAGCTAATAAGTTTGAGAGTTTAGATTTGGACCTGGGTCTTCCTGACTTCCAGCCCAGCCCTCTATCCACTGTACCATGTAACTATCATTTGCTCTGGTAATAACATGATAATATGCTATCTGTATTTGATTCATATTACAGGAAGAGAAGAAAAACTGATAAAAAAGTGATTCTTTGATTCTAAAGAGGGTACCACATATGAGGGAGACATTATGGTATCTTGTAACAAAGGTGTCTAACACTGACCCATAACACTCCTGTTGGAACTTTCTTAATTATAATTAGGAAATATTTAACACAAACAAAAAAATAAAAATACAATAGAACATGTACAATGTTAATATGTGGTTTTCTAAGTCAATATGCCACCTTCAAAAATATGAAAATGCTATTTAGCTATCTGGAACTCGGTACAAGAAAAAGGAAATTGCCCTTAGCTTCAAAGAGACCTGAGATCAGATCCCACTTCTGAAATCTACTGACTGTATGACCCTGGACAAATAACCTCATGGCATTCTAGGCAATCTCTAACATTGTAAATTTCAGAGAAGATGCCAATTCTCCAGGATCACAGAATTTGTGAGCTGGCAGGAACCCCAGTGGCCATCCACTTCAACTCATATATGGACGGAATCTTCCCCTGTCACATACCTGACAAGTGTTTTTCTGTCCTGTGCTTTGAAGACATCTGCATTGGTAGGAGGACATTCTTTACCCAGGAATTCCCTATTCCAGTGAAATCCCAGGTTCAGGTAAGAGAACTCTCCCTGTTTGTAATGTTACTCCCATTATCACCACCACTAGCAGCAGGTTCTGATCTGTTTATATTGGTATACAAAGTTCAGTATGAATCAGCATCATGGTATGGAAACTTAAAAAGATAATGTAGCCTTAGGCTATATCCTTAGAAAGCCAAGATCTTCCAGGAATAGGAAAGTGATGGCCCCATAATCTCTGCCATGATGTATTGTGTACTGTTTCATTCTTCTGTTGCCATGGCTTAAGAGAGACGTTGATGAGCAAGAAGTGTCCAGAGGAACCAAGCAGTCTGGTGAAAGACTTTGATTTCGTGCTATATCACGGTTGATTGAAGGAGCTGGGGTAGCCTGCAGAAGACTCATGGAGGACATGATAGCTGACTTCAAGTTTCTGAAGGGTTGCCTCTGAAATAGGGATGCAACTTGTCCTGTTTGATCTCAGAGAGCAGAACCAGGAGTGATGGGTGAAAGTCCAAAGAGGTCAGTTAAGGCTTGAGGTCAACAAGACCTTCCAACTGATGAGAACTATCCCAAAGTGGGATGGTCTGTCTTGAGAGGTGGCAAGTTCCCTCTCCTTCATGCGGGGAGTAAATGATTACTTGTAGGATATGATATAATGGCCATTCCTCTTATATTTGTATTGGATTAAACAGCATATTGTGAGTCATGTTCCAATCTCCATGACCCCATCTGGGGTTTTCTTGACAAAAACACTGGAGTAGTTTGTCATTTCCTTCTCCAGCTCATTTTATAGACAAAGAACTTAAATGACTTGCCCAGGGACACACAGTAAGTATCTGAGGTCAAATCTGAACTCAGGAAGATGAGTCTTCCTGACTCTAGGTCTGGCACTTTACACACTATGGTGCCACCTAGTTGCCCCCAGATGGCATACTAAATCCCTTTCAATTCTCAAATTTTGTTCTATAGCTAGAACAGTTAGAACAGCTAGGATGCACAGTAGAGAACTGGGCCTGGAGTCAGGAAGACTTGAGTTCAAATCTAGCCTAAGAACACTTACCAGTCCTGTAACCCTGACCAAAACACGACATCTCTGTTTGCCTTGGTTCCCTCATTTGAAAAATGAGGATAATAATTTTACTCATCTCACAGGATTGTCTTCAGGTCCAAATGAGATAAAATTTGTAAAGCACTTAGTATAATGCCTAGCACATACTAGTCACTACATATGTGTTAGCTGATATGATGATGATAATATTACGATGACAATGACGATGACGACGATGATGATGATGATGACAGAGGTGACAATTGCTACCACTGTCACTATTCCTTGATTGGGAAACGTATACATCTCAAAAAATGTACAATGGATAAGCAATAGTTTTGAAAAAATTAAATGATCAACCAGTTCTGATTATAAGGTACTTATTCCCTTGATGTAAGGTACTTACTCCCTTGATGTTATAGGAAAGGTACTGGATTAAGTTAGAGAATGTAGGTTTGAATCCCTCCACTCTGCTATTAAGGAGACCTTGAACAAGATGCTTTCTGTCTTTGTGCCTCAGTTTCCTCATTTGTAAAATGAAAGAGCTGGACTGGATGATCTCTTAAGGTTTGTTCCAGATTAAAATCATATGAATCTAAGTTTTGCTCTTTGCAGGAGCTCTGGATTTAGAAACAGATGATTCAAGTTCAAATCTTTATTTTGCTATCTGTTACTTATGTGACCTTGAGTTCGGAGTACTACTGGTATTAATACTGTTACAGGTACTACTCTTACTCCTGAATGGGGAAACATACACTTTAAAAAATCTAATGAAGAGTCAATAATTTGGATTAAGGACATTATTGCTGTCACACCTGGAAATCACTTCCTGTTTACTGTTTGTTTGGCATCCTTCTATGTATGTTGTTCTTTCTTCCCTCCCTCCAGAAGAATGGAAACTGTTTGAGAATAAGGACTATTTCATTCTAAACTTTGTACCTTTGTACCTCTGAGAGGGTGCTGTGTCATAGTGGTTAGACAACTGGCTTTGTAGTCATAAAGTCTTTGATAATAGTTGGACAATCTCTGGTAAAATTACTTAACCTCTAAATTCTCTAGTCAACTCTAAGACAATAAGATACTGAGAAGGTACCAACTGGCATTGGTTATGTGTATAGATCTCCATTTTTGTCCCTATCCACATATATAGTCATATATGCATATACATTGTCATACAAATAATCATATACATATAGAGTCACGTATGCATGCAGGTATGTGTCTATATGAACTGCTCAAGGGGTAAGACCACCTTCTTCTCTACCACTAACAATAATAAAAACTAGCAGCACCAACGCCTCTGCTTGGACTTGACTCTACCTTCATCTTGCTTTCCCATAAGTTCATTGCTAGGAAACTCATCATTATGGAGATGACTTTTGCTTGGGTACTCCCTCTTCATTAATCTCTTCAGTGGCCTCTGTTCCTTTGATTGGACATCTGGAGGACAGAGCAAAAAACTCCACCCAGAGCTTCCCTTTAAAGACAACCTAGTAACTCATCCAACTCTCTATTTCCTACCAGTTGTCCTTGTTGGGGTGGTTGTTGTTCAGTCATTTCCAGTCATGCCTGACTCCTTGTGACCTCATTGAGTGTTTTCTTGGCAAAGATACTGGAGTCATTTGCCATTTCCTTTTATAGCTCATTTTCATTTGAGGAAACTGAGATAAACAGGATGAAATGACTTGCCCAGGGTCACCTAGCTAATAAGTGTCTGAGGTCAGATTTGAACTCCAGAAAATGAGAATGCAGGTCTGACACTTTATCCTAGTTACCCTACTTTGTTTCAACTCTACCATCACCATATCTACACCATCTACAGTGGATACTCTTCCACAGTGAGTACCCTCTACCTCTCCTCTTTTCAGCTTCCTTTTGTGTGTATCTTCCCCCTTATTAGATGGTAAGCTCCTTGATGGCAGGGACTGTCTTTTGCCTCTTTTTGCATCTCCAGTGCTTAGTGCATTGCCTGGCACATAATAGGTGTTTAAGAAATGTTTATCAGACTGTATTATATTAGTGTTTAAACAGCATCTTAAGGTTTGCAAAGGACTTACAAATATTATTTCATTGATCTTCACAACTCTGGGAGGTGGGTGCTATTTTTATTTCCATTTTACAGATGATAAAACTGAGAAAGACAGAATTTAAGTGACTTGCTCAGTGCCACAGAGCTAATAATGATTCATGGCAGAATTTGTACCTAAGCCTTCCTGACACCAGGTCACTATCCACTGTCCCCACTAGCTGCTGTGGAAAGAGCCGTAAGCTGTATAAACACATATTTTATATATAGTTGCATATATATATATACACATCATAGATGGTATCAGTTGGCAGTATCACACAGCAGAGAGAGTCCAGAGGGCTAAGAATCAGTAGGCCTAGATTCCTTATGCTAACAAAACCAAGGGTTTTTCATGTATTTGTGTAGACATATAAACTAGAGCACATCCACATTCCAATCAACACAGATTCCAACTTGGTGATATTTGAGACTCTGCTCTATGATACAAATAAATGTAGGAGAAGGGCTGTGAGGAAGTGTTTGTCCTGCTTTTGAACTCTCATGTCCTGTGTGCTCTGAGATGCAGAACACTCAGTCAGATGATGAATAAATACAATGAATGAAATATGGCTGTCTTCTAAGGAGAATAGCCACAGGAGGTAGCTAGGATCATTAGAAAAGTCTTTTTTCTTAGGCGCAGCTAGGAGTGCCTCTATATGATCGACAGACTTGTGCAGAGTCCCAGGAAAAGCAAGAAAGTCAGTATCAGAGAGAAAAAGACAAAAAACAATTGACTACGTGCCTGTGATTTGGGTCCAATGACAGAGTTGTGCCTGCTCAAGTCATCAGCTTTTCAGTGCTGATTCTGGATTTAGGAACAAACATCCCTTTTTCTGTCCTAATACAGAAATGATCAGAGACATGATCTTCTCCCACCCCCCCATCTCATCTTACCAGGTACCTAGAAAGTCAAACCAAGTCAATAAGTATTTGATAAGCATTTACTTTGCGATGAGCCCTTCTCTGGGCATACCAGAAAGAAAAAAGCAAAAAGAATCCCTGTCCCCATGGAGCTAATGTTCTAGCAGGAAACAACCTGTAAAGGACTAGGTAAATACCTGATGCATACAGAACATATGGAAAATTGTCTTAGGAGGGAAGGCTTTCGAAGCCAGGGCACTGGGGAAAAAGTGGGATTTGAACAGAAACTTCAAATAAGCCAAGGAAATCGAGAGGCAGAAGTGAAGAGGCAGAAGATTTTTACAGCTGTTCATCCTTTGTTTTGAAAGAGGACCAATGACGTCAGGGTGTCATGGGTGTGGTCTTGACTTGTTCATAAATTGGATTTAAGTGAGGCAGAATTATATAAAGTCATCAGTCTCACTCTCTTTCTTCCAGAATCATTGAAGTCCAATGGCAAGGTAATAGACAGGATAAGGTGATGGTCTGGGCTGACTTTGGCAGCTTCAACGTCTCACCAAGCTCTGAGCATTCCACAATACCTGCTTCATCCACCTTCATGGTGGTTAGAACAAATTGTTCTCATCTACCTTTCCACCAGGGTTTACATGCTTGGAGTAGACATCATCCTAATTCATCAACAGGTTTGAGGTCTCAATTACCCTCAACCTGGTAAAATTGCCAAGATGGTTTACTAGGGTGTGGCCACTGTGCATGCTTCAGCTTCTTGGAGCCACAGGAAAGAGTTGGGTAAAGGGGCAGAACATTCCAAACATGGGAGACAACCAATGTAAAGGTATAGAGATGGGACACAGAGTATCATGTAACTAGGATAGTAAATGTCCAAGGCAGGATTTGAACTCAGGATTTCCTGACTCCAGGTCCAACCTTCTATCCACTGTAGTGTTTAGCTCTCATGCAAAGAACCATGAGCTAAATATACACATATGATATATTTACATATACTCCACCGATGCTCTTAGTAGATAGTATTGTACCATGGCTAGAAATGCAGAGAAGAGATAAAAGAGAAAGCAGAAGAACTCTGAGATCATGCAACAAAAGCAGAAGGTTTCTAATGAGAAGAAATCTCTGCAGGCAGGAGAAAAATGACCCACAATAATATGAAGATCCAGATGGATTATAGGATCTGAAATAAAGAGTTTACAGAATGACCCACCATTAAATATCGAACAATTCATCATATCTTTGTCCTTGTTTACTTCCTAATTATTCCTTTTTAGCTCATAATAACTTAAGCTACATGGAATTCAGATGAGTTCTTCTAAGAAATGGAACATTAGTGTTTCATGCTTGTGAAAGTGCTGGAAATTAATGACTCCCTGTGGTTTCTATTAACGTCTGGGATTGTGCAGATAAATAGTTTGACACCAGAATTTCAGCTTTAAATCTTCATCCTCTCCATCATAGCCTCATGATATGTTAACTTTGTATAAAGTAAATCATTAAGATCCATTACAACTTTTTATAATTGGATTTATATAGGTCAAGTTTTCATGGAACTTTTTAGAATGCTTTTTTCATAAAATATCTAAAATAAAGTACCTCATTTCAGATTTGTAAATAAGTGTCTGAAAAATTGAGGAAGAAAAATAGTTGACTCAATTGTGCTGCCCCTTCCTTTAGAAAGTCAGGCTTACTTCTCATTTCCAGCTGTGTGTGTGTCTGTGTGTATTTAAAGATGGGGGGACTATGGGAAAACAGGTACATTAATGCTCTGTTAGTAGAACTAATGCATTGTTAATGGACAAAACTCATGTTTCGTCATGAGTTCTCTAGAATTATGGTTGATCAGAGAGAGCTCCTAAGTCTTTCAAAGTAGTTTATCTTTACAATATTGTTGTGTTTGTATAAATGGTCCTCCTAGATCTGCTCAATTTAATCCACATCAAAACCTTCCTCTTCATCATTTCCTACAGAACAGTTATATTCCATCACTTTCATGCACCATAATTTGTCTAGTCATTCCCCAATTGATGGGCATCCCACAATTTCCAAATCTTTGTCACCATAAAAAAAGCCATTATAATTATTTGTGTATGTACTGGTCCTTTCCCTATTTCTCTTATTTCTTTGGGGTATAGACCTAATATTGGTATCAATGGGTCAAAGAGTTTGCATAATTTAATAACTTTGGGTGCACAGTTCCACATTGTTTTTCAAAATGACGAGACCAGCTCAAAGTCTCATTAACAGTGCATTGATGTACCTATTTTCCCACCCCTCCCTTGCCCCTCTGCCAAGGATGGCATTTCTCATTTTCTCTTTCTGTTAACTTTGCCAGTCTGATGGGTGTGAGCTGGAACATTTGAAAAACATTGACACTCAAGGAAGTTCTCTGCAAATTCAGGACCATGAAGAGCACTTGCTTCTTGAGGGGTACAAGAAGCAGTTGCCATTTCTGGGTCTTGAAATCTCTCTGTGGCTACAACATATTCATCCCAAGTCTGATTATCTTTAAAAATCAGGAGTAGGATAAAGCATGTTCTTTCAGGTCACAGATCTTTTGGATCATAGGCCTATATGGAACTGGAAGACGTATTAGAGGCCATCTAACCCAATTCTTGAATTTTCCAGATGAGAAAACTGAGAGAGGGCAAGTGACTTACCCAACCAATGTCACACAGTTAGCAGATATTTGAGTTGGAATCAGATCCTCTTACTTATCTAGCCAGAATTAGCTGATGTTCTCTCTCTCTCTCTCTCTCTCTCTCTCTCTCTCTCTCTCTCTCTCTCTCTCTCTCTCTCTCTTACTCTCTCTCTCTCTGTTTCTCTCTCTCTGTCTACAGAGAGTGTGTGTGTGTCTTTCTCTCTCAGGAGGGGATTTGTTTTTAATAATATTTTATTTTCCCCTAATTACATATAAAAACTTGTTTTTAACATTTCTAAAAATCTTTGAGTTCCAAATTCTATCCCTCCCTCCCTCTTTTCTCCCCTCTCTAGACAGTAAGCAATTGAATGTAGGTTATATCTGTGCAATTATGCAAAACATTTCGATAGTAATCATTTTGTGCAAGGAGACTCAAAAAGGAAAGGAAGGAAGGAAGGAAGGAAGGAAGGAAGGAAGGAAGGAAGGAAGGAAGGAAGGAAGGAAGGAAGGGAAAGAGAGAAAAAAAGAGAAAGGAAGGAGGGCAGGAAGAAAGAAAGAAAGAACGAGTATACAGTATGCTTCAGTCTGTATTTGGATGGCATCAGTTCTTTCTCTGGAGGTGGACCAATGTTTTTCCCACCATACCATACTCCTTTCTGGGGCAACTAGAATCAGGCAGAAATCATGTACCACAATATGAACGTTCTTTCAGGTGAATATTCCTTTTGGGAGTTAAAGGAGGGTGGTTGTATTCTGATAGCTATCCTAAGGAGACTGCAGCAGAGTATCCTTTGGAAATTGAGAAAGAGGACAGGTGACCATCTTCTTTAAAACAATTGGGCATTGATAGAATATTAGAACTCTTAGGGAGCTTGAATCATAGCATGTTAGAGCCGGAAGTGATCTTAGGCTATAGCCTTAAGAACACAGAATGTGAAAGCTGGAAAGGCCTTACTTAGTGTTAGAGAGTGTGGAGAAGCTTTGTAATAGAAAATGCTAGAGCTGACTTAGTACAATGGAACTAGTGCTGCATCGGGAGTCAGAGAACATGAGTTCAAATATTAGATCAGCCACCTACTTCTTGAGTGACTTTAGAGAAGACATTTAACCTCTCTTGGCCTCAGTTTACACACTTGTAAAATGGTTAAGGTTGTACTGGATGGCTTCCAAACTTTGTAACCGTTCAAACTCTTGTAATATAGATTATCAGAATTTAGAACATAGAGTGTTAGACCTGAAAGTGTCCTTAAAACATTAATTGTCAAAGCTGGGACAGATCTTACAATAAAAAATGCCGAATATCAGAGTTGGGAGGTACCTTAGAACACAAAATTTTAGAATGAGGAGGGGTCTTAGGACATAGAACGTCAGAACCAGAAAAGCCCTTAGAACAGAGAATGCCAGTGCTGGGAGGGCCCTTAAAACAGATTGTCAGTGGTGAGAGGGCCTTAGAACACAGAATGTCAGAGCTAGGAGAGATCTTAAAACACATAATGTCGGGATTGAAATGTCAGGACCTTAGAATAAAGAATGTCAGAACTGGAAGGAGCTTTAGAACACAGAATGTCATAGTTGGTTGGTGCTTTAAAACATTCGATATCAGAGCTGAGAGAGTCCTTAGAACCCAGAATATATAGACTGTCAGAGCCAAGAATAGGGGGGTGGGGTGGACCTTATATCATAGAATCCTGGGAGCAAAGGGGAACCCTTGGAAATCATTTAATTTTTAATTTTTCAAGGAATTCCCTGAGGTTCAGGGAGGTGAAAGGACCTTCACAAGGTCACTTTACTAGTGGAAAAGAACCGTGGACTGAATCCGGAGCCTTGGTTTCTCATTTTCCTATGGATATGTGTGACCCTGAATGAGTGAATTCATCTTCCTGTTCCTCTGCAAAAAAAGGTGAGATATTGCTTGACTCAGCAGGATGCTGTAAAGGCAAAGGAGGAGATTCACTTAAGAAATTTTCTGTACTTAGCGCTTGGTGGAAGAAAGATGTCCCATGTCCTTCCTTTTCAGTCTTCTTTCTTTAGCTTATCTCCTTTGGTGCTCTCAGTGATGCAGTAGCAGGAGCTCATTTGCTGCTCCTTGTCCACAACATCCTGTCTCTGATCTCTGGGTCTTTGTTCTTCACTTTTGGAATGTTCTGTCCCCTCCTTTCAGCCTCCCATTTCCTTGGGTTCCTTCATGTATCAGCACAAATACCACTTTTTGTCACAAAGCTTTTCCCTTCCTCCCCCTCTCACTTTGAAAACCTCCCCTCCTAAAATTACCTTCTATCTGCCCTATAGATGTGTGTGTATAGGGATGTATTTTAAAGGCATGTGTGCCCATATATGTGTATATGTAGATGTGTGTGTGTGATGAGAAGAACACACTCATACCTACATGTGTGTGTAAATACATATACGTATATACATATATTCATATAGCTCATGGCTATACACACATGCCTATATACATACTCTCTCAGTCCACTGAAAATTACACCCCACATGTATATGTTTGTACATGTTCGTGTGTATACATATATTTACTTGTATATACATATGTATGTGTATATGTGTGAGTGTGCATATATGTGCATGTGTACACACACATACACACACAGATAGGTGATAACAGGGATAAGGCATGAGGACCTGTGCATCCCTGGGTAAGTCACTTAGCCCTATTTGTGTCAGTTTCCTCATCTGTAAAAAGAGCTAGAGAAGCAAATGGCAAGTACAATACCTTGGCCAAGTCAATGCAGAATGAGTCACGGATGGTAGAAAAGAGCTGAAAACAATGACAGATACGTGAACATGCATGTGTGTATATATGAAACATATATGCATGTATGCACACAGATATGTACATGCCTATATAGATACCCTCTCAGTCCATTGGCTCCCTATCAGGAGGTGGTTATACATATACATATATATGTACGTATACATGCATGTATATATATGTACACACATACACATGTACATATTGTTTCTCTTGTGTTCAACTCTTTGTGACCCCATTTGGGATTTTCTTAGCAAAAATAGTGGAGTCGTCTGCAACCTCCTTCTCCAGCTTGTTTTATAGGTGAAGAAACTAAGGCAAACCGGGTGAAGTGACTTACCCAGGGTCATACAGCTAGGAAGGATCTGAGACCAGATTTGAACTCACGAAGAGGAGACTTCCTGACTCCATGCCCAGTGTTCCATATGATAGACAGACAGACAGACAGACAGACAGACAGATAGCTAGATAGATAGATAGAAAGAAAGATAGACAGACAGACAAACATATACATCTCTGTGTATATGTAGATGTGGTGAAATGAACTCTGGACTAAATCAGAAGACTTGACTTCTAAGATGTGGCACTGAATAAATTCATTAATTTGCCTGTTCCTTTGTAAAAGATTCTCTCTCTCCCTCTCTCATCTATCTATCTATCTATCTATCTATCTATCTATCTATCTATCTATCTTTCTATCTATAGGAGACACACTTGTGTGACATGTATGCCATATATATGTGAGATATAGGACACATGACACACGTGTGTGCATGTATACACTAGTGGTTGGTAAAGACAATCAATACTGACTTCCTAGAGGAAGTGGCATAAGAGGTGAGCCTAGAAGCTTCCCAAGGACAAGGTGGAGACAGGGATCTCATAATGCCATTGGTTTGAAAAAAAAATTTGGGCGTTTGAGTAGACTGCAGATGTAGGCTGCAGTTTGCAGCAGTGTGATATGACACTAAAGAAAGCCAATGTGGTACTTTTTTTTGAGAGACAGGGAGAGAGAGAAAGAGAGAGAGAGAGAGAGAGAGATGGGGGGGCGTGCTAGGAGTCAAAGGGTTGAAGGAAAAGGGTTAACTAGTAATAGTAAATGCTCAGGGGCAGGGGCAGTAGCAGGAGGAGGAAAGTTGGCTCCACTCTAAAGGTGTGCCACTCCATTCCCCATGGCTGATTGCCTCCCTCCCCTCCCTTTCTGTTTTCCCCTGAAAGTTTAATCGGATGATGATATACACCACCATGAAACCTCGAATTTGACCTGCTAGGTTAATAAACACTAGCAGTGCCTGCAACTCACAAATTACAGGGCCCAATTTTCACAGCCGGGTTGCAGGCATTAATTAGAGCCAGTGTTACAAATCACAGTATTGTGGAGTGACTGCGATATTTAAATTATCAATGGTCTTGCTACCTTAATTTAAAAAAAAAAAGCAAATCCTATCATTTTTCAAAGAGGAGCATCCTAAGCCAGAATGGGCCTATCACTCATGCTCCCCAGGCCATTAATTCTATTGGAGCAAATGAGGGTTTTAATGTCCTCCAATGTGTTCAAGTACAAATTTACCAGCCTGGAGTCCCAAGCTTACTCAGCCCATTATAAAATATAAAATAATTACAGAAGCAACTGCTGGCAAGTCAGGCTTCTTTTTCCCCACCAGAATGACTTCTGTATACTTTATTTTCTACTATTTATCCCTCCCACTTGATGAGAGGAAATACGTCCTAATGATTAAAGAAAATTAATCACAACAAAGATGAAAGTATTTTTGTAAAAAGCTAAAATAAATTTCCAACGTGGAGAGAATGCATCAAGCACAGCCACCCTGCTCCGGAGCCAGGAGGAAGTGAAGGCTGGTGTTGGGGAGTGGGAAAGAGGATAAATACCTTTGCGAGCCAAGAATTGGAACGCAATTGTGAGAGAGAAATATGGGATAGAGAAGAATGTAATTAAAGCACTCAGAGAGTGGAATTGGAGAGAATTATGTGTGGGCTGGGCAGAGCAGCCAAGGCATCAGAAGAGAAACAGAGCTTCAGGGTGGTTATGACATGCATTCTCTGGCCTCCAAAACCAAAGACCCAGCAGATGGGGTCCGTTTTACCTGACCCCAGGTTTTCTAGTGGTCTTGGGGGTAGGGGGTCTATAGCCCCCACTGATTTTATTCCCCCAATTTTAAGGACTCTAGTTCTGTCTAATCACTTAACAACCCACATAGCTTTTACAAAGGAATATTGACTTCAAATGTACCGGGAAGAACAAACATGCTAAATTTCTTCCCAATCCCTAAAGGGCATAATCTCCTTTTTCATCATCTCTGTCTCTGGGAAGGGTAGAGGATTAGCTCAGTTTCTAGAAAGTATTTATTCTACCAAATGCCAACTCCAAAGCTCTCTGCTAGGATTAGCTCTGGAGACCACGGCTCCTCAGAATCTCCCTGCTGGGCTAGTTTCAATGCCAAGCTTGAAGTTGTGGGCATCAAGTGTCCTATGGCTGGTGCTTCCCAGATCCAGGACTCCACTCCTTGTATCTAGAACTGAAAAGGACACATGAAACAAAACCAAAATCTCAGGATCATTTTTAAGGGCCATAGTAGCTAAGGGGAGGGGAAGGTGGCCCACAAACCCTTCCCCAACCCTGCTGTGAATGAAATAGTCTTTTCACTCTAGATGTAGCTGGAAAGACTGACCATGACTATGAGGTACATCCACCCTGGATGCATCTGGGAAGAGATATCATGATTGTGAAGTAGATTTAAAGATGAAGGCTCTTCCAGCTACACAGCCAATGGAAAGAGACTGCTTCCTACCATGTATAGTAGGCCAACACATTACATCCTGTCTTTCAAGAGCAGATCCCAAGTGTTTCCCATTTGAGTGCCTCCATCCTAGGTAGTCTGAGCATAAGCCAAACTCCCGTTATTTCAGTCATAGCTAGTGGAAATTGAATTTATGAAGAATATGGATGAGTTGGAAAACATCCAGAGAAGGGAAACCAGAATGATGAAGGACCTTAATATGAAGGGGAACCAGAATAATGAAGAACCTGCCAAATAGAGATTGGTTGAAGGAACTGGTTTTCTTAGCGTAGAGAAGAGAAACTCTAGGGATAGGGATAAGGTTACTTTCTTCAAGTATTGGAAAGGCCGTTGTATGGTAGGAGGAATTAGACATGCCCTAAAGCAATGGGGAGACGTTGCAAAGGGGTATCTTCCGGCTAGACTCCAGGAAAACCTTTCTAATAATAGTGATCAAGTGATCAATGGCCTTCTGAGTTCCATGCATTTGAACAGGCTCTCCCTCATGCCTGGAATTCTCTCTTCCCCTCTACCTCCCTTGTCTCTGCTATAGGCCTGCTCTGGTTTCCTGCAAACCCCAGCTAAAATCCCACCTATAACAATAAAACATTTCCTCATCATCTCTAATGCTAGTGCCTTCCCTCCCATTTCCCCCTGTCTATATGTTGTTTGTACATAATTGTTCACGTTACCTCCTCCATTAGAATGGGAGCTACTTGAGAGCAGGGACTGGTTTTTTTGCCTTTCTTTGTATCCCTAGTGCTTATCAAAGAACCTGACACATAGTAGGTGCTTCATAAATGTCTATCGATTTGAACTGACTTAGTAGGTTGAGGCTTCCACCTCACAGAGTCTTTAGATGACCATCTGTCAAGGATGTTATAATGGGAATTCCTCCTGGAGATGACTTGAACTAGGTGATGGATGAGGTCCCCCTCAGCTCTATGATTCTTAGGACAGAAAACCTGAAATCCCTGGTAGTTGTTTTAAACTCTGACAAGGACCTTTCCTCTCATAGACAAAAATTCACAGTTATTTAGGTTTATGAGCATGCTAAAGAAGCAAAGTAAACTGTGTTGATTAATATCTGTCCTCAGTGAACTGTAGAATGAAGGGAATTGATAATGAAATTCATAATCCACTAATTGTGTGCTTTCACTGAGCTAATTAACTTACTAATTCTCAGTAGGGTACCTTTCTGACTTTTCTCCCAATATATCTCTTTTTTTCTCGTATTAATGCTTTCTCAGCACCCTTAGAAACCTGTGATGCAGTGGACAGTCCATCCTGGATCTCTCTGTCTTTCTACCCACTTGTGATCAGTATTGGATGTTAAAACTCGCCTTCTTTAAGGGGAGGAAAATTAGAATCTGCATAGTGTGGGTCCAGAGTCGTGCATCTTATTCTCATAGAATCAAATTTTCATAGAATTAAATTCCCTTCCATGAGTATTTATTAAGCTCCA
Source organism: Notamacropus eugenii (assembly GCF_028372415.1). NCBI lineage: Eukaryota > Metazoa > Chordata > Mammalia > Diprotodontia > Macropodidae > Notamacropus > Notamacropus eugenii. The sequence goes on from NC_092876.1 coordinate 53,488,053, forward strand.
ACTATGAGTGGGGAGATACAAAGAACAGAAGGAAGCAGCTCCTGCCCCTCCTCCTCCCCAAGAAGCTTATGTCCTAGAGGGTATGTAAGATGTATGCAGATAGTCAAATGTACAATATATGTAAAGGAAATACAAATATAATACAGATTTGGGGGAAGAGGAGTTAGCTTATGGGGAATTAGAAGAAGGCTTAAGTCACTTAACCCTGTTAGCCTCAATTTCCTCATTAAAAAAGTGAGCTGGAGAAGGAAATGGTAAACCACCCCAGTATCTTTGCCAAGAAAACCCTAAGTGGCATCACAAAGAGTTGGACATTACTGAAATGACTGGGCAGAACATAGGAGGGGAGCCTAAAAGGAGTCTTGAATGAAATTAGAGATTCTAAGAGAGGGATATTAGAAATGAAGGAAGAAAACAAGCATTCATTAAGTGCCTACTATATACCAGCAACTGTGCTAAGTGCTTTGCAAAATTATCTCATTTGATCCCTATAAGAAGGAAAGCATTCCTAGCAGAGACATTGTATACAAAGATCTGAAGGTAGGAAATGAAATATCTTGTAGGAGGAATGGCAGTGACCAAAGTCCCAACAATTTCTCCCTTGGTTTTCAAAAGGGCAACCAAGTTAGAAAGATTGATCTGGTTTTTGTCCTTTGTCTTCAAAGAGGACCAAAATGACATCACCATGATAAAGTGAAATTTCAGTATGTCTGACTGTGGCTGATCAGACCAATACGAGCTTGGAATGCTCTACCACAGGTTGGGCACAGATAGCCCATGTTAAAAGAATTGTGAATCAATATCAATCAATAGAAAGACTGATAATAGTATAGTGTACCGTACAACACCTTCACACTACCATCTGACAGTGAAAGGTAAAGTGCAAATTTAAAAAAATATTTGCTGTACTGTATTTATGGTACTGTATTTATGGCTCATGCTTTATGAAAACTGAATATTTTCTAAAATCCATGTGCTTTTTATGGAGATGTTAGTAGAAAAGGTCAGAATTTTAAGGAATTACTAGTGAGAAAAAGTCTTTAGCATGTTACTGGTTTTATCTTGTGTACTGCCTTTCATGGGTTGTTTCATGGTTATTATGTTAGGAAAAATGCATATTATTGCAATTAATGTTTTGTTATAAAGAATTATATGCAACCTCTAACAAAAGATTACAGTTTTTGGTGGTTGTGGAAAATTAATCCCTTATTTCCCATAGGTTCAATGTATCAACATTTGCACTTTTTACTTTCTCATCAGGTTTTAGGAATGTTACCCCTACTAAAGGTGCAGATTGACTTTAATATGATTTGTAGGGATCAGGTTCTCAGTCCCATATGGGTGACTGAAATCTTAGATTCAAACTCAGAATAAAGATCCTTCCCTGCCTATTCCTTTTTCAGCAGTAACACCATTACCAAACTAGTGAATTGTGATTCTATTTATACCCCAATATTCAAGGCTGACAATATGTATAAGAACATATATTGTTAGTACTTTGAGTATCTGTGAGTTTTGCTAGTGTGGGTACCCTTTCCATCAGTGCAAATCATGACCCTTTCACAGCTTAAGAGACCACCGAAAGGACCTCAGAGTTGGAAGGGTCATCAGGGATGGTCTAGTCCGATTGGTACCTGAACAAAAATTCTCTGTCCAAAATAAAAGTCAAGTCCTTGTACCTGAAGATTTGTAGTGAAGGAGAAACTAACTCTTTTTGGAAGAAGCTCATTCCACTTTGGGATATCCCTGATTGTTCTAGTAGCTATGGGTAGGCGTGGGGATAAACATTAGGAAAGATTTTATGGAGACATCAGCTGAGCCTAGAAGGAGGCATTCTGTGAAACAGAGGTAAGGAAGGAGTACATTTCAATCATGGTGGACAGCCAAAGTACAAAATCCTGAGGGCAGAAAGGTAAGCAGTAGAGCATGACTGGAGGGAGGGCAGAGCATGGGGAGAAGAGAAAAAAGCAGCACTAGAAAAGTGGGAAGGGAATCGGTTATAAAGACATTTCAGTGTTAAGCAGAGGGGTTTCTTTTCGATCCTAGAGGTAATAGGGAGTCAACGGAGTTTATAGTGGGAGAAAGGGTGATAGAATTACGATTCAACTTTAGGAAAGTTGGTACAGAATGGAATAGAGAACTACCTTAGGATCACAAATTTAGATAGAAGGGTACCTGGGGAACATTGATTTGAACCTCATCATCTAATTGATGAAGAAATTAAGTTAAGTAACTCACCCAGGGTCATATGGTTAGTAAGTGCCTGAAGGAGGATTGGAACTTGTACCTTCCTCGCTCCAAGAACAGTGGTCTATTTACTAAATCTACTGAGGCAGGGAATAGTTGGACCACCATGGATATTCTAACCCTAACCCATCAAGCAGAGACTGAATGGCCATTTGTCACATATGTTGTAGTGAAATTTCCTTCCATGTATGAGTTCTACTAGAGAGTCACTAAAGTCCCTTGTAACTCTCAAATTCAGTGATTCCATGAGGTGTTTATTATCAGTTTCTTAAACTCTTCATTTATTTCCTTTGCCATACACCTCCCACTAAGGTGCATTCAAGGCCACAGGGCCCCCACCCCAGTTAGGATCCAGAGGATTTGAATAAAGGATCCTCTGAGAATGTTAGAAAAACTTCCAAGCAAGGAACCCTGCTGCGTATAGCAAGACATATTGGAATTGAAACACAATTGGGTCAATTGTAGCAGATTTCATTAACTTTTGTCTACTAATGATGCGAATAGAGAGCATATTCCTTTTAAAAGCGGCATATAAACAAAACCCTAATTTGCAAGTTTGCCAATTGCTGTTTCCTGCTGTTCAATATTAGCTGACTCTTAGTCCTTCCCCAGGACAGATGTACTAATGATGGATTGAGAGAATAGAAAGTGTAACCCAATTTATCTAGGAATGTAATTGACAACACAGCTGAACTCCAGAGCTCATGATAGGACTAAAGCTGAGAAGAGCTGGCAAAATGATATGCAGAAAACACAGATATGGACATTTTGATGTTTTAGAAAATGCCAGGGGAAGTGATCTGTCTCACAAAATGATGGCAGGTCTTTAGGAAAAAAAAATAAAAAAATATATATATGATGTGTATGTGTGTGTGTATATATGTATATGTGTGTTTATGTATGTATAAAATCACATACACATATATGCACACAAACATATGTATACATACATATGCCACATCTACTGGGTTCAAGGTACTTACTCCTTGGCAATGTACTCATGTACATTGCCAAGACTGTTGGGAAAATCAAATGAGATAACATTTGCAAAGTTCTTAGCACAATGCTTAGCATATAGTAGGTGCTTAATAAACGCTCATTCCTTTCCCTTTCTCTTTGCTCCAAAGTGGACAATTTCTGTTTTTTTAAACTTTTATATATAATTGCATCTCCTGTCCCTGTGTCTAAGACGCATGTCTTCTTCATATTCACCACTTTGGAACCTTAAATTTCCTTAAAGGATCAGCTCAAGTACCCTCTTGGATGTAAGACCTTTCCTGATCCCCCTAATTATTGATTCCTTAATAAAATAATAAAAGACATCTCAGTGGCACAGTGGATAGAGTGCTGGACTCAGTGTCAGGGACGCCTAAGTTTAAATCCTATCTCAAACATCCTCTAGCTGAATTTACTGTTGTTCTGTTGTTTTTTTTTTTTTCTAATTATCTCTGACTGATCCCATTTGGGGTTTTCTTGGCAAAGATACTGGAGTGGTTTGCCATTGTCTTCTGTAGCTCATTTTACCAATGAGGAAACCAAGGCAACCAGGGTTATGTGACTTGCCCAAAGTCACACATCTATTAAGTGTCTGACAACAGATTTGAACTCATGAACATGAGTGTTCCTGGTTCCAGTTCTGGCATTTTGTCCACTGCACCACCTAGCTGAATGGCCCTGGGCAAATCACTTTAACTTCAAGCCTCATTTTCTGCATCTGTAAAATAAGCTGGTGAAGACAATCGCAAACCACTCCAGTATCTTTGCCAAGAAAACCCCAAATGGGGTCATAAAGAGTTAGACAAAGTTGTTGTGAGGATTAAATGAAATATTTGTAAAGTACTTTGTTAAGCTTCAAGTTAAAGTGTAAATACCAGTTACTATTATAGATACTATTACCATTTGTTTTGTATTTATTCATATGTGTATAATTTGTCATTCAGCCCTGACCCCAACCCTCCAATACCCCTAGTATGATGCAAATACCTTGCAGGCAGTGATATTTTGTTTTCATCTTTATAACCTCAGCCTAGCCCAGGGCCTGGTGCAAAGGAGGTGCTCAATCTTTCTTGAATCCAATTAGATAAAATTTTACTAAAAAGTTTTGGGTAAAAACAATAGAACGAAAATCCACATTCCCATCATAAGTCAAACTTCTACTGATCTCCAATGTAGCTCCCCCATAAGGAATGACCAAGGTTTGCTTTGCTTTGCTTCAGTGCTTTAAATTGGGGGGGTGGGGGTGGTAGGATGGGAGGAGAGAGGGAGGAGCAGGGACCCAGAAAACAAAGGCAACTTCACTAAAATATTATCTCCTTTAGATTTTTGCTGTTGCTTATGTGAGTGTGTTTGCTCACGTTCAAGGAAACATCGCCTATGGCTGAATGTTTGTCTCCATGTAAATGTGATAGAATGGAGGCTTACACATTGCTAATTATGCTTCTGCTTTGTTTTCTGAAATTGGACAGCTGCCCCACTTTTGTCTAATGCCTTTAAGCTTAGGAAGGAAGTGCAGCTAGGTGGTGCCATAGTGCATACAGCACTAGGTCTGAAGTCAGAAAGACTCATCTTCCTGAGTTCAAGTCTGGCCTCAAGCACTTACTAGATGGGTGACCCTGAGTGAGTCACTTAACCCTGTTTGCCTCAGTTTCTTCATTTGTAAAATGAGTTGGAGAAAGAAATGGCAAACTGCTCCAGTATCTTTGCCAAGAAAACCACAAATGGGAAGATGGCAGAGTAGAAGCAGAGACCTGCTTGAGCTCTCCCTCAAAGCCCTCTAAATACCTGTAAAAAATGATTCTAAACAAATTCTAGAGGTGCAGAACCCATAAAATGACAGCCTAAGATAGCCTGGAAAGCTGACAGGAAGGGTCTTTCACATTGGGCAGGGAGCTGAGCGCAGTTTGGTGGGGTGGGCTGCACCAGTGCAGATAGGCTGGAGCAGACCTCAGGGGACTGAATCACTGGCAGCTGTGGCGGTTTCCAGACTTCTCAACCCACAAACACCAAAAAGGTCAATGGGAAAACTCTGTGGGACTTGATCCACTGGGGTCTGGCCCCAGCTCCAGGGTGGAGGCAGTGGTGGTGGCAGCAATGGTGGTAGCAGTGGTGGCAGCAGTGCCAGTAGCACCAACAGCAGTGTCTGCTTCTGGAGCTCTGTGCCCATAAACAGTAGGGGATTGAGTGGCTGATACAATAGCCCTGAAGCAGGGATAGTATATCCACCCCCACCACTACTGGAAGCAGAGTCCTACCTTGATAAAGAGTTAGAAACTCAAGTATTTTGGGGGGAACATGAGCAAACAGTGTGAAAAAAACTCAGACTATAGAATCTTACTTTCATATAACCAGAAGACAGCAAAGTCAAAACTTCTATATCCAAAGTCTCCAAAAAAATATGAAATGGTCTCAGGCCATGAAAGAGCTCATAAAGGATTTTGAAAATCAAGTAAGAGAAGTAGAAGAAAAATTGGGAAGAGAAATGAGAGTGATACAAGAAAATCATGAAAATTGAGTCAATAGCTTGCTAAAGGAGACACACACACACACACACACACACACACACACACACACGCACGCACAGAAATACTGAAGAAAATAACACCTTAAAAAATAGACTAACCCAAATGGCAAAAGAGATTTAAAAGCTAATGAGGAGAAGAATTCCTTAAAAAGAAAACCAAAAATGGGATGACAAAGAGTTGGACATGATTGAAATGACTGAACAATGAAAGGAAATGAAAATAATGCTAGATTTAGAATTGGAGAACCCAGGCTTAAAATCCTACCTTTGTAACTTACTGCCTACATGACTGCAAGGAAATCACTTAACCTTGCTGTTCTCAGTTTCCTCAACTGTAAAATGAAGGAGTTGGACTAGAAGGTCACTAAGATCTCTTGCAAATCTAGAATCTAAATTGCTTCCTCCCGCATGACCTCTTTTTATTTTTAAGACATTAAAAACAGGCAAACTTCCTACATGGATATGAGGAATCTCTTATTAAATGTAGGGAAAACACAAATACTCTGATGGTTTCATGGGTTCTCCTCTCTCACAGCAGCATGGTCTCTGTAGAGTATCTACCCTAATTAAGGGCTTCTCTCATTAGGATCTCAGATTTAGAGGAGGGAAGGGATTTTATGGACCACTGGGTCCAAATGCTTCATCTTCTAGATAAGGACACTGAGTTTGAAAGAAATTATGTGACTTGCCCAAAGTCACACAGCTAGGAACTAAGGCAAGATTTGAACCCAGATCTTCCTGACCAACTCAGTGCTCCATCTGCCCCTTCTGTCTGCTTTTTCTAAGGTCTGGAAAAAAGGACTGAACAACAACAAAATTCCCGCTTCTAGTGACACTGAAGAAAGGTCAAAGAGTGACTGGATCTCTGATTAAGAGCTAGATAGGAAGGACCCTGGAAGTTTCTAGCTTAGCGCCCCCCCCCCCCCAATTTTACATGAGAAAATACAGCTCTAGAGCAGTACAATAATTTGTTCAAGGTCACACATGTGGTACATATAACAAAGTCAAGATTTAAACCCAGATTACAGGCAGCAAGTTTATTCAGCTTCAAGACTGGTTAATTGAGTTGCTGGGGGTGGGGTGAGGAGGGAAAGGATTGGGATGGGTAGGAGAAGGAGGAGGAGGGAGGAGGGGGAGGGGAAGGAGAAAGAAGAGGGGAAGGGAGAGGGAAGAAAGAGGGGGAGGGGAAGAAGGAGAGAAGGTTAAAGCGGGGGAGAAAGGAGGGAGAGAGAGGAAGGAGGAGGGGCACATCTTTTGTTCCGAGTCCTTTCAAGATGGGCAGAGGTTTTCCAGGCCAATTTGTAATTCTCCTCCCCTTCCCTTTGTTTCTTCTGCAGACGCACAAATTGTTTAAGTCCAGCACTCTCAGGAGAGTTTGCTGAGCTGGTGGTGTACTTGGAAACTAATAACTCACATTGGCAGTTTACACAAGCAGTCCCTTGGTCCCAATTAAAGAGCTCTTGGTCCAACTAAATGGCTTATGTGTATAGACCTACACTAGCTTTCAGTTTTCATTGGAGCAGCATTCTGTCTAGTATTCTAATCTGGAAAACTCTCAAGACCTTTCTCTTGAACTCTCATTCAATTCTAAACTTTTGTGAGCATCGACAAGGGAGGCAGAAGACCTGAGTTCAAATCTTGGCTCTCTCCTTTATGGTCTAGGTGAATTCGGGTAGATTTCTTTCTCTAGCCCTCCGCTTCTGCCTCTGGAAAATGAGGGGGCTGAGTTGAACTCAATTATTGTTAAACTTTCTCCCTGATCTAAAATTAGATGGCAAATTATGCATGGGTGTGAGAGCATGTGTGTATACACACACATCTGAGCTAGAAGAGGCTTTAGATCAGATACACATCTTTAGATACCCACCTACATATGACTTGCAGGTTTATACTTTAATGTTTACATACACACACAATAAACATGTATATGGGTATAAAGTACAGACTTTACACACATGAAATATAGTTTATTTGTAACTACATATATACATACGGGACAGCTAAGTGACGCAGGGTTGGGTCTAGAGTCAGGAAGACTTATCTTCCTGAATTCCAATCTGGCCTCAGACACTGTGTGAGCCTGTCAGGTCACTTAACCCTGTTTGCCTTAGTTTCTGCAACTATAAAATGAATTAAAGAAGGAAATGGAAAACCATGCCGATATCTTTGCCAATAAAGCCCCAAGTAGAGTCTATGAAACATCAGATACAACTGAAAAACCACTGAACCACAACACGTATATACATATACATGTAAATGTGTCTGTGTCTATGTACGTATGTGTGTTTATATGCATGTGAGTGACATATTTATGATTATATATAATGTGCACAGTGATATACATATATGCAAAAGAATGTAAGACATACGTGTGTATGCATAAACACATACGTACAATACATGCACATATGCAATATGCAATGATCAGAAGACAAATCATACCTTTGTGACCCAGTGATTCTATTTCTAGGACTCTTTCCCCTCATTAACCACTCAACAAGCCTTTCTTTGGCCACTGTGGGTCAGGCCTGGGAAGCAATGTAACCTAGTGAATGGAGAGCCCAGCTCAGTTAGACCTGTCTGTATTCACGAACCTTCTCTGACACATACCTGTGTGATCCTGAGTGAATCGCTTATCTACTCAGCACCCCAGGCACTATATGCCTATAACTGTGTCCGTAACTGGTGAGTTTTGTCATGGGAATATCCCTACAACGATGTGATCATTTGTCTACTCTAACAAAAAAAAACAAACAAAACCCCACAGAAAAAAAAACAACTGTATCAGCCATTGTACTGGGGTACTTTCCCCAACTTCTGTCCACCATCCCTGTTTCTTTTAATCAAATTGGTCAATGTAAAACCCCAGAATTACACTCCAGTTGATCATCATCCTTATCTTCTTCAACAAAGGACCAGTGTGGAGTAGTGGATAGAGAGAGAGAGTCAGGAAGATTTGGCCTCAAATCTTTTATCAGTTATACCCTGACTGCGTACCTCTGGGCAAGACCCCCATGATCTCCTTCCCAGAGAACTTCCTTAGATCTTTATTTGTAAAACAGATGTTAATCTTCTCCACATGACAGACATTCCTCACTGGAAATTCTTTATACCAATGAATTCACAGCTCTTATTAAAAACTGAGGTTTTAAAATTGCAATTTTATGTGTGCTTCCCAGTCTCAAAACCCAAGAAGCCACCCACCTTTTTTTTTTTATCCTTTCCTTACCTACCCTGCTCTGCCATAAGAGCCGAAAGGTGAAGGCAGTTAGGAAGAGCACAAGTATTTTACCGGTAGCAGCATGGAGGGGTGACTTTCTCTGCAGATAAATCGAGTCAGTGGTAAGGCGAATGGTAATGGTAGTGATCTGACTTAGCAGCAACTTAAGAACAAGGCAGGATATGAATTCCAAGGTGTCATTCTTCATTATTTAGAAGGGGAAGGAATGGTTCCTGGCTATGTTCACTGAGCAAGGGGAGGTAGCCTCAGGCAGGGGTGAGCTAGACTACGCCAGGTTCATTTGGGAGAGTGATCGTGCTTCCTACTTTGTCTCAGGTCTGAGTATCTTTGTTAGGAAATAGTCGGGATCCATCACAGCTTAACCCAGAGACTTGAAGCTCAGCAGTAGCCAGGAGCCCCTGGCTTTTGAGTCTCTATCCAGGTTAGGAGTGACTGAAGTAAAAATAATAAGAAGAGGAAGAGGAAGAGGAAGAAGAAGAGGAAGAAGAAGAAAAAGAATTTACATAATGCCTTAAGGTTTGTAAAGTGCTGTACATATGTTATCTCATTCAATCCTCGCAACAATCCATCAAGGGTTTTGGATCGGGTTTTATTATTAACTCCATTTTATACATAAGGACAGTGGTTAAATGAATGGCCAAGAATCACACAGTTAGTATATGTTTGAAGGAGGATTTAAACTCAGTTCTTTCTGACTCCAAGTCCATCTGTTTATCCAGCATACTAACTAGGTTCCTTTTATTATTTCCAACTCTGATGACCTATTCACAGCACCACCTTGCCGAAAGCCCTCTAGTTGTTTGTACAATGGGGGCAGCAGGAATGATGTATGTTGCTGGGCTCTAACCTGGCCAGCTGGTTAAGAAGCACTTTTGGCAGACTGAGTCTGTATGGAGGAGGGGACAGAAGGAGAATTGTAGCTGAGCATCCTTGGCCAAGACAGACAATGATAGCTCAGAGTCAAGGTGGGGAAGTTGGCAAATTCAGAAAGAACGAGGATAACCTGGAGAGTGATCAGAGGAGGACAGTCAGGGTGATGAAGGACCTTGGGTCCCTGACACATGAGGATCAACTGCAGGACTGGGGATATTTAGCCTGGAGAAGAGAAGATTTGGAGAATGAATGAATGGGCATTTATTAAGACTTTACTCTGTGTCCATTTTTATAGATGATGCAAATAAAGATAGAAATTAAACCTGTGGTTGCATTGATATAATGGAACTCCTTGGTGAATAAACTCTATCTACCAGTGTAGGTCTGTCCATTCTCTGAACCTTAGAATCTTAGTTTCCTGGGGCAATGAAAGGTTTAGTGACCTTCCTAGGGTCACATAGCTAGTATCTTTCAGTGTTGAGACTCGAACCCAGGTCTTCTTGATCCTAAGTAAGTTAGCTCTCTAGTTACTACACCTCAGGTTATAAATACAAAGGAGAAAGTCCCTTCCCTGAAGAAGCTACTATTTAAATAGGAAGATAGTACAGAAATAGTGAAGAAGAAACAGAGTTTTCATATGGGAAATCTCTATATGGCTAGATTGATACAATGTTGTTGTTGTTGTTGAGTTGTTTTCAGTTCTGTTTGACTCTCCATAACTCCACTTGGGGCTTTCTTGGCAGACATACTAGAGGGATTTGCCATTGCCTTCTCCAGCCCATTTTAGAGATGAGGAAACTGAGGCAAATGGTGAAATGACTTGCCCAGGGTCACACAGCTAGTGAGTGTCACAGGTTTGATTTGAACTTAGGTCTGCCTGACTCTAGGCAACTAGATGGTGCAATAGATAGAGCACTGGTTTTGTAATCGGGAAGACTCATCTTCATGAGTTCAAATCTGGCCTCAGAGCCTCCCATATGTCAGGTACTTCCAAAACGCTCTTCCTTCCTCCCTCCCTCCCTTCCTCTCTCCTTCTTTCTTTCCTTTCTACCTTCCTTCTCTCACTCCTTTCCCCTTAACAGATGGCAGAACTAGGAACAATGTGGGGAAGTGGCAGAGACAAATTTAGACTTGATATAAAAATTTCGAGCAATTTGGAGCTGTCCAAAAATGAAAAGGGCTACTTCAGGAGGAGTCTCCTCTATTTGAAGTATTCAAGAAGACTGAATACATCCAGACCTTTTAGGGCATAATTTCTTAACCTTTTTAGTATCACAGACCCTCTTTGGCAGTGCGGCAAAGATGGTTAAACCCTTTCAGAATGTTTTTAATGTATAAAATAAAATCCAGAGAATTACAAAAGAAGCAAAAAGTTAGTGCAAATGATTCTATATTGTTCCCTGTCCTTGTTCACAACCCCCCCCCCCCGAAATCTATCTAATGACCCTTTAATCTTAACCACAGGTTAAGAACCCCTGTTTTACAAGGATTCCTATGCTAACATTTGTACCCTGACATTCTGTATTTATATGAATAAATGTACTTGGCAACAGAACTCTGCCAACTCACCCATTTCTCCCTAACATTAATGATGGGGGAGTGGTGAATAAAGTTTGTTTGAAAAGGCCAATGAGATTCCAAGATGGTGAATTTCCACATTAGCACATTGAAAGAATATTCTAAATTTAAAACTTCTCTCCTGAAACACATCCTACAGTTAACATCAGGAGTGCAGCCTCTGTATTTAAGGATTCATCAAGTTTCATTCTTTAGAACATAGCCACCACAGTCCACCCACCATGTCCTGGGAGCCTGAGAGCATTCAAGGAACTTGCCTTGAAAGATACTTCTGCAGTCTGTTTCAAATTCTGAGGATTTGGAGGAATCAACCTCTAGTTCATTTCAAGATCCTGATTCCCCTTTGAGCAAAAGCTAGTTAGCCCCTAAGTATTATGAAAATTATAGTGAGCTCCAAATGACTTGCACATGGACAACGGAGGCTCTACACCTCCTCACCTCCAGTTCCTGGGACTAATTACACTGAGGAAGTCAGGGTGACTCCCCTCTATCCTGAAAGGTCAGCCATCAGGTTATTTTCTGCCTTCACTAGAGTTCACAGTGTTAAGATTTCCTTGACTCTAAACAATACCAACTGTACTTTAGAGAAGACTTCAGTAAGGATGATACGAGATGCTAATGTCAAAAAGCAGAGTCCTGTGAGGGAAGAGATGGGAGAAGAATCACCATGTAAGAATTTGAGGACTGTTTCCATGTTTTCCTTGTGGAACTAAGATCTGTCCTTGCTGGGGAATGGGGTCAGACAAATGAATTTATTTATTCTCTAGGGTGAATTGCAGGCTGTGAAAGTGGAGAGTAGACAAGGATGTCAGTAACAGACCCCAATTAGTTACAATACCCAGCACTCTATTCTTCTGAGATTTTCACCCCCATTTCAAATAGTAATTGAGATTCTCATTTTTCAGTTGAAACAATTCCCTGTAGTGTATTTCTCCTCCGTCAGGTCTTATACAGACTATATCAAGGCACTCTGCCAAGTCCCCTGATTTGAAATTATTTTAGGGGTTGAACACTATATTGTGTCACAGCAGAAATGCGTTCTTAATTTTAGAAGGAGACCTAGCCTTGGTGCTAAAAAGGACATTGATTGCAGAGGTCATTGGTTTCAAAGGTAAAGAGACGTTAGAAGAAAGAAATTTAGGCTTTAACAGAATTTGTGAAGGACCAGTACAATAGGAACCATAAATTGAGTATAACTGACTATAAGAGAAACAGTGAAGAAAAAAATCTTTTTCCTGATTGATTCAAAGGAGAATTCCATCAAACTTTTAAAGAACAATGAGTACTCATACTATGCAAATTATTCTCAAAAATTGAGGACAAACGTACCCTACCAGATTCCTTTTATGAGACAAATATAGTCTGATTACCTAAACAAGGGAAAGATATGCATAGGAAGAGACCTATAGACCAATATCACTGATAAAGATCCACTGAAATACTTTAAATAAATCCCCATCAGACTACAGTAACTCCTCCAAAAAAAATAAATTGAAATTTGAAAAAACATAGGCAAAATAGTCACTATTCAAAGAATATATGTTGATTTGCTTAGAAGATCCTAGGAATTCAATGGAAAAAAAAAACTCAGAATCATTAGAAATTCAGTAAAGTAGAAAGATATATTGGTCCACATAAATCATCAACCTTTCTATATATTTCTAAAAAAAACTTAGCAGGAAGTAAGAGAAAAGAAATTCTGTATAAAATAGCTACAAAGTGTCATATATCCTTGAGTCAACCAACAGAACAACAGTCAGAACTTATATGAATAAAACTATGAAGCATTTTTTACAAAAAGAAAAGGTAATAATTGGATAAATGACTACTGTTCATATTTGGACAATGTTGATGTAATAACTTGAGGAGTTATAACTTTCTAAGTTAATTTGCAGACTTAGTGCAATCAAATTATAACTGGTTACTTTATGGCTGTCAAAATGATTACAAAAGATTAAGAATCTCAAGGGAAATAATGAAGAAGAAAATGAAGCAGTTATAGAGCAACACAGATCTTAGGTCATACTGTGAATCAATAATCATCAAAAACATTTGGTTCTGATTAGTCAACAAGTCAAGGAACCAGGCATTTGTTAAGCATCTACTATACGCCAGGCACTGGACTGAGTGCCCAGTGGTTAAAAAATAGAAATGATGGTCTACAAAACAACTAGAACCAGCCACGATACAACCCAAGGTCAACTGCTTGGTTAAGATTCTCTCCTTGATATAAAGCGCTAGGGAAGTCGCCCTCTCCGGTGATTTAGCAGACATTGAGATTAGATCAACATCTCATACCATATACCATAAAATAGTCCAAAGAAATATACAACCTAGATATAAAAGGTCACATGATTTTTTAAACAGGTAGAATTATTGGAAGCAGGTATCGTGAACAAATATGGCTAGAAGAGAGAATTCTTAAATAAACAAGTTCTATAGTATGATCATAAAAAATAAAATAGATAACTTAAAATGTTTCATTGAGAATTTTTTGTTATCACCATTGCTTCTCAATGACTTCCTCTAATGGAATTCTGCCTTATAATAAATAAGTAAAATCAAGGAAAGAAAACCATTGGCTGTATCTACAAATATATGTTCCATTTAGTGCTTATATTCCAGCATCTCTCTGCCAAGAGTAAGGACACATATTTCACCAAAAGCACTCTGAAGTCGCCATTGAGTAGAGTTCCAAAGTCTTCCCATATTGTTTTCCTTTGCGTTATTGTGGTGATCTTGTATATTGTTCTCCTGGTTCTTTAAATCCTTTCATTCTTTATCAGTTTATATAATTTTTCTCAAATTTCTCTGAATTATTTGCATTCATGATTTTTATGGTATAGTAATAGTCTATTGCATTTATATGTCATGATTAATTCAGCTATTTCCTAATGAATAGGTTTTTACTTTTTTTCTTCTTTTTTAAAAATACATTTTGTTTACCCTTTTATTAAAAAAACAAAACAAAACAGTGACCTTTCCCATTGATCCTTTCCAATCTTCAGTAGAGTTGTTCCTTGCAAAAAATAAGTATAATCAAGAAAAACCAACCAATCACAGATAGGTAGCACAATGGTTAAAATTCTGGGTTTGAAGTCAAGAAGACCATTTCTAACATTTACTAGTTCTATGTCTCTGGATGAATCATTGACATCTCTCAGTCTCAGATCCCTTATCCATATGAGGGGATAAGACTCAATCTTTAAGATCTCTTCAAGTTGTAGACCTTATAACATTGTCTGTTGTCTGAAAATGTATTTTACATTCTGTATCTCTCTGCCAATAGGGGGATGGAAAACTTCATCACTCTTCTGAAGAAATGATTGATCCCTGTATTGATCTCAGTGAAGTTTTTGCTGTCACTTTCCTTTATATTATTGTGGTCATTGTGTAAATCAGTGGCATCAAACTCAAGTAGAAATCAAGGTCTTTAAACAGGGCATAAGGATCCCTGAAGGCCACATATTGACTGAGTTTTAAAATGTAATGTTATCTATGTTTAATATATTTTTTTATTTATTTGACAAAATATTTGCCAATTTTAATCTGGTTCAGACCACACTTGGGAATGTTTGGTGGTCATGAGGGTTATGGGTCACATGTGGCTTGCTGACCATGTTATTGACATCTGTGGTGTAAATCGTTGTCCTGGTTCTGCTCACTTCACTGTATTAGTTAATGGAAGTCTTTCCATGTGTGTCTGAATTCATGTTCAGTGTTTCTTACAGGGCAGCAATATTCTATTGTATTCGTATGCCACAGTTTGTTCGACTCTTCTACAATGAATGAACCCTGATTTGTTTTCCAGTTTTCTGCAACTAGAGGGAAGGAGGAAGGAAGGGAAAGAGGGAGGGAGGGAGGGGAAAGAGGAGGGGGAAGGAGAGAGAGAGGAGGTGGAGGAGAGAGAGAGAGAGAGAGAGAGAGAGAGAGAGAGAGAGAGAGAGAGAGAGAGAGAGAGAGAGAGAGAGAGAGAGAGAGAGCTGTATGTATTTTTGTAAATATGAGCCCTCTTTTCTCTATCAAGGGATATGTACAATGGTGGTCTCTGAATTCTGACCCTGCTTCACTCTTAGGCTGGAATGATAAACCAGGAATAGATATTCCCCTCTTAAGCAGTCTGGGATGACATAGCCAAGCCCAGACTCTGCCTCTTCCCACAGTCCTAACTAGAGTAGGGCATAGAGGTAAGAAATCATTCCCTCTGATCTCTTCCCCTTCCTTCAGTTCTAGATGGGAGGTTGAGCTCATCCTTGCTCCTCTGCATTTGAGAAGCTCAACACTCCTTCACTCAAACAAAGTCAAGTGCAAGTCATGTCATCATTTCTCTGATGGCATGGTCTTCTTCGACAACGAAGGACGAACGCACACGCATTTGAGAAGCTAAGGATTTATGACTTCCAGCCTGAGACCCTGAAGCAGAAATACAGAAGGGGGAATTCTAGTCTCTAAGACCTGCTTCTTCCACCAGGTCTGGACAGGGCTGCTGGGGGGAGGGATACAGAGTTGTCTATTGCCAATGATCTCTTACTTACCAAATCCAATGCCCTTTTCTCAATCCTCATTCTTCTTGACCTCTCTGCAGCCTTTGACATTGTTTGTCACTGTCTTCTCCTTGATACCCTCTTTTCTCTAAGTTTTCAGGACACTCCTCTCTCCTGGTTCTCCTCCTTCCTGTTTGATATGATATTTTGAAATGGATATCTTGTAAGTATCTAAAACTCAACATGTCCAAAATTGAACTCATTCTCTTTCCCACAAAACCACCCTTCTTCCAAACTTCTCCATTACAATTGAGGGCACCACCAACCTCCCAATAACCTAGACTTGCAACCTGTGTCTTTGTTGACTCTCTCCTCTCTCTCGCCTCCTCCCCATCTCAAAGAATGTGATTATTGCCAGTGCCCTCTAAATTTCAGGGTACTAGGAAGAGACTCCATTACCCTGTTCTAGGTGAGACTCGAGAATGGAGTCCTATAAAATTTTGCCTTCATAACATCTATTGTATTTGCCCCCTTTTCTCCTCTGACACTATCACCACCTTGGCACATGCCTTCATCACCTCATGCCTGGACTATAACAACAGCCTGCTGGTTGGTCTCCTTATCTCAAGTCTCTATGTGAGAGCATCCTCCACTCCACTGATAAAATGATCTTCCTGAAGTGTAGGTCTGACCATGTTACAGCTCTCTCTTTTTCTCTTACCTTCAGAATAAAATACAAACATCTTCTGTTTGGATTTCAAAGTCCTTCATAACCTAGCCTCCTACTTCCTTCATAGCCTCCTACCTTTCTAGTCTTCTCATTCCATACTCCCCAGTATGTACTCTTTGATCCAGTGATCTGGCTTCTTGGGTTTTCCACAAACAGGACACTCCATCTCTTAGCTTCAGGCATCTTCTCTGTTTATTCCCCATGCCTGGAATACCTTTCCTCCTCAACTTTCAATTTCTTTTAAGTTCAAACTTAAAGGCCACCTTCTATGGAAGCCTTTCCCAACCCCTCTTAATTCTAGCACCTTCCCTCTATTGATTATCTCCGATTTATCCTGCATATAGCTTGCTTTGTGTGTGTGTATGTGTGTGTGTGTGTGTGTGTGTGTATTTGTTTGCATGTTGTCTCCCCCATTAGAATATAAGCTCCTTGAAGGCCAGGACTGTCTTTTGCTGCTTTTTGTGTCTCCAGTGAATAGCACAGTGCCTGGCACATAGTAGGTGCTTAATAAATATTGATTGATTGATTCAGCAACTTTGACCTTCTTGCCATTCCTTGCACTCAACATTCCAGATTGTCTTTTCTCTGCGTTTCCCTGTTGCCATCCCTGGGATGTTTTTCATCCTCTTATGTGATTCTTGACTTCCTTTAAGACATAGCTCAGATTTCCCCTTCTGCAGAAAGGTTTTCCCGATGACCTCCCACCACCCTACCTCTGCTAGTGGCTTCCCTCTAAGATTGTTTTCCTTTTGGTTGTTGTAGTTTTTTGAGTCATTTTCAGTCACATATGACCTCACTTGGGATTTTCTTGGTAAAGATTCTGGAATGGATTGCTATTTCCTTCTCCAGCTCATTTTACAGATGAGGAAACTGAGGCAAGCAAGGTGAAGTGACTTGCTCAGGATCACATAGCTAGTAAGTATCTAAAATCATTCCTTTATATTGTATATATAACATGTTTGTAAGTTTGTTTACATGTCCTCTTTCTCTTGACCATATTTTCATCTCTATTTGTAGCCCCAGTGAAAATATGGTACCTGGCACATAGTAAGGGCTCACCAAATGCTTGTTGACTGACTTTCATTTGCATTATTGTCATCATTGTGTATACTGTCCTCTTGATTTTGCTTATTTTTCGTTGAATCATGTCTTCTCTGACTTCCCCCTCCTGGGCCAACTTCCCCTTGGACAAGCCTTCCATGGTGGGAGGAGATGTAACATGCCCCCACATGTGCTAGCAGGCTCTTCAGTCTCTACAAAGACCTAGAGTCGGGATGACAAAGGTCATGGGAGACAACATCTTGATATCTCAGGTGTTCACAGCAGACTCAAATGAATTTAAATAAATTACTGGGGAGCCTTTTATTGAAAGGTTTTCCTAGTGCCATGTTTCCTCACCACTCCTTTACCAGGAATCACAACTTTAAGGAGGAAGAAATAGATGATGAAGGGGGAAGATATATACATTTGTTCAAGGTGGAAGATGGTGGTGTTGATAAGAATTGGCAGAGAGTGATCAATGCTAGACATTCAGGAGGCAGGTGTGGGGTGGACAATCGGGGCCTCCCCTTAGGTAACTGACTTTTGTGGGGCTGCTTGCCACTAAGTAGAGCCATATATCTCCTTCCTCTTCCATTCTTGGGAGGGGGGAAGGAGGAGGGAGGAGCACAGCTGGCAGGCTATTTGCTGATGAATGGCCCCACTGTCTTCCCACCTTTCCTCTTCGCTCTTTGTGTCTGAGCCCGCTGTTCATCATTTCTCATGTCTGCTCGCTGTGCAGTGTGCTGATGAATGAGCCGGAATAGACTGTCGTTCACAGGGTGCATCTGTTTTCTTCCAAACCCCCCATGCCTGACATTTCGGCCTCTGCTTTGCTGGATGCAAATGAGCATGGTTATTTGTGGAAACTGTGATGGGGGACCAGCACTGCCCTTTGCTGGTTTGAAGTAGTGCATGTTAACATGTATTATGGAGCCACAGTATGTGTGTGTGTATGTGCGTGCATATGTGTGTGTGTGTGTGTATCCATATAACAGTGTTCACATGTGTATGAATGTGTAGATATAGGCTGGAAGATGACATTTCTAGATTCTAACCTCACTTCCTCCCCTAACTAGTTTTGTAAACTTAGGTGAATCCCACTCTTTGACTCTCAGTTTTTTCCCCTCTAAGGTGCTGCCCCAGGTAATTTATTTTTCAGGTCCTTCCATTTCTGCCATTCTGTGTTCTAAAGAGTTTCCTCAGCAGAAAGCTCCCTATCCTGATTCAATCACACATGCAGACAAATTCTTGGCTGTTGCCAAGTGCTGAAGCTAGTTTTCCTTAGACTAATGAAAGAATGTGATTATTGCCAGTACCCTCTAAATTCCAGGATCCTAGGAAGAGACCCCATTGCCCTGTTCTAGGTAAGACTCAAGCATGGAGTACCATTAAAACATTCATCATCAGGGTAATGGCTAAGCACAGTATGACACTGACTATGATTATTTCATGCTATGGTTATGGCCTGATGTCTTATTATAATGATAAGACTCCAATATAGAATCACTTGGGCTAAACAGTCCTCATGCCCATGAGTATATAAGCAAAACAGATAAGTTGTGCTTTTCCACTGTTAACTCTGTGTTAGGAAGATAAGACTTGCAACTTTTTGATTGGATGAGCTCTTGACTTGCTTCAGTGGCCTTGAGTTGGCTCCTTCGGGTAGTTAACACTAGATCCTTCCACTAGTGTGAGATTCTGATAAAGAACCCCCCTGCTTTACCTGAATTTCACTTAAGCCTGGTATCAATAGGGTACCTTAAGAACTTGGCCACCCTATCTGGGTTTGATACAGAATGCCCCCTCCCACATCTGGCACTGATTATGTTTTCAATCCAGTTCATTCTTAGGATAGACAATCTTGCCATCTGAGCCTCAACTTTGAGTGTGCTTTCTCCCTGACACATTTCCCTCACCTTCATGGTGCATGGCACCTAGGTGGTGTGGTGGATAGAGCACTGAGCTGGGAATTAGGAACACTCATCTTCTCAAGTTCTTAGACTTACTACCTGCATGACCCTAGGCAAGTCACTTAACCCTATTTACCTTAGTTTCCTCATCTGTAAAATGAGCTGGAGAAGGAAATGGCGAACCACTCTGGTATCTTTGCCAAGAAAGGATTGAACAGAAACAATGTGGTGGGTGAGCTTCTGGCATTTACAGGAATGGGCCTCTGTCTTTTCATTTGCCATGTAGTGTAATTATCTATCTGTCTATCTGTCTATCTATCTATCTATCTGTCTATCTATCTATCATCTACCTATCTATCTGTCTATCTATCTATCATCTATCTATCTATCTATCATCTATCTCTATCTATCTATCTATCTATCTCTATCTATCTATCTGTCTATCTCTATCTATCTATCATCTATCTATCATCTATCTGTCTATCTATCTATCTATCATCTATCTATCATCTATCTATCTGTCTATCTATCTATCTGTCTATCTCTATCTATCTATCTATCATCTATCTATCTATCTATCATCTATCTATCTATCTATCCATCTTTCTATCATCTATCTATCTATCTATCTATCTATCTATCTATCTATCTATCTGTCTATCTATCTATCTATCTCTATCCATCTATCATCTATCTATCTGTCTATCTAACTATCTATCTATCATCTATCTATCCACCTTTCTATCATCTATCTATCTATCTATCTATCTATCATCTATCTATCTACCTATCTCTATCTATCTATCATCTATCTATCTATCTATCTATCTATCCATCTGTCTATCTATCTATCTATCTATCTATCATCTATCTATCTATCATCTATCTATCTATCTATCATCTATCTATCTACCTATCTATCATCTATCTATCTATCTATCTATCTCTATCTATCTATCATCTATCTATCTATCTATCTATCATCTATCTATCTGTCTATCTATCTATCTGTCTATCTATCTATCATCTATCTATCTATTTATCTCTATCTATCTATCTATCTATCATCTATCTATCTGTCTATACACATATGTATGTACATATATTTGCCTGTTTGCTATGCCACATAACAATATAGCTCATGATTGTATCATTTTCCTGAGTGCCAGTTTTCTAGAAATTCTCCCTCTAACCCAAGTATTTGCTTTACCTGTGCCAGGAGATCAAATAAAGCAGTGATTAAGACTTCTCCCTACCACAGGACCATTAAGTGGTCATCCATCTTTTACCTGAAGGCCTCCAGGGGATGAGATCCTTTGTTCTTTGGGAGCTTTGCATGACTTTGAGCTTTAACTTGTTTCTGCAACTTTTCTCCTTTACTACCAGTTCTGTTGTCTGGAACCAAGCCTTGGATGTGCAATTCCATTTCCATGTTCCAGCTATCTAATCCTTGAAGATAATTATTGCATCCTGCCCTATGAGTCTTTTCTCCAAGCCAAATATATCCCTAATTTATCTATCTGATTCTCGCATAACAGGAACTTTTCAATTCAATTCAGTAAGCATTTATTAATGGCAGGCAATCTGCCAGACACAGAAGGTATAAAGATAAAAGCAGAATTATCCCTACCCCTAATAGATGTGCATTATGGGCTCCTCTATGGGAGATCAATTCCTTACTTATAATATGGCACTCCAACTGAACATACCATTCCAGGGATGATTAGAACATAGCAGAATATGGTGGGATTATCTCCCAGTCTTGATGACAGCTCCTTTCTTAGCATGAGTTTCCTCTTTACAAAATGGGGATAATAAAAGTTGTACTAAGTGTGAATCAAATGAAATACTGGATGCCAAGAGCTTTGTGAACCCTAAAACTCTATGTATATTAGCATAAGTATTGTTAATATTCTTACTAAGTGATCAAAATAGGCCCTTAAATAATGGAGTTTATGGTCCAGTGGCAGAGGAGAGGGGATTAAAATATAACACAAAGTAGACTTTTATGGGTTTGTATTGTTTTTTTACCTTTGGTATAGGGGATTCCAAGGGAGAAAACTTTTTCTACTGAGACAGTTCAGCCACTACTTGGAAATTTTTAATATTAGAGAGTTGACTAGGCACACTAAAAGCTTGTTATTTGCTCAGAAATATTTAGCCAATATGTGTTTCAAGTGGAACTTGAACCTATTTTTTCTTGAACCCAAAGGTAGTTCTCTCTCCATTATACCATGTGCCTCTCACAGAGTATCAAAGTTCTTATTGATTTCATAGGTTCATAAGTTGAAAACTGGAAGGAACCTTAAAGATGTGTTATTACAACCCCTTCATTTCAGATGAGGAAACTGAGGCCCAGAGAGGCAAATTGGCTTACCCAAGGTCACCCAGGTATTGAGTGGGAGAGCCAGGAATTGAACCTAGGTCCTCTAGAGTGAGAACTCTTCATTATTCCACTGTGCACCACTACTATCCAGAAGTAATGCAAAAGATATCATCTAAGACATGTATATTCGAAAAAGGAGGCAGGTACAGTCATAATGTACTAAGTGTAAAGTTTAACAGATGGATGCTCCCATAAAAGATAAAAGAACTACTAGAAGTTTCCATCCTGTTTGAAGGATCATCTGTTGAGGAGTTATGGAAGGTCATAAACAAAGTTCATACAATATGAAAGGCATGGACAGGTTGCTGTCTATAATTTGGGGAGAGAGTAGGGGTTGGGGTGGGGAAATAAATACCTTCATAAAATCACAGATCCATTGATGTGCTTGCTATGGCAAGAAAAATCAACTTATTATGATTTAGAATAGACATTGGTTGAAAGGTTTTATTCCAAAGTTTCATTAAAGAGCTATAGTTAAAGACTAATTGACACTCCGACAACTGTGAATCATGGGTCAAGTGGGCTTCTGAAGACTAGCCATCTCCCATAGGTCCTTAGAGCATACTGAAAACACATGCTCTTGTTGGATTTCTAAGTAGTCAGTGACTGACTTCAGGGACATTTATTGTCTTTTGGAGGAGATAAGGAATACTTTCTAATCTCCTAGTTCATCACTGGCCTCAAAAGTCTGAGATTCCTGGATGGATTCTTCTTGACTTTTGGTTGGCCCTACTGAGTCACTGTGGTAGAGGATGACCCTTGGGAATTAGATATTACTGCTCCTTCCAACCCTTATTCTTAAATGGATTTTCTTATGATGAGAAAGGGAAAATATAGTGCCTTTATCTTTCTAGCACCAAATCCTGAAAGAAGTGTATAGAATATGGGAGGTAATGATATTATGTTTCCTGTCCTTGTCAGACCCTGTCTGGAGTACTTGGTCTGATTTGGGGCATCATTTTTTAAGAATGGACATTCATAAGCTGTAGAGTGTCTTGAAGAGGGTGGTCAGGATAATGAAGGGCTATTGAGTCTATGCCAACTGAGAACTGGTTGAGAGAATTAGAGATGTTTAAACTAGAGCAGAGAAACCTTGAATGTTACAGTGTCTTTTTTCAGGTATTTGAAGAGCTTTCAAGTAGAAGAGGGGTTGGGTTGGTTCTTTTTGCCCCTAAAGGAAAGAACTAGTAACAAGGCATAGAAGCCACAGAGAGATTTAACTTGGAAAGGAAGAGGGAGGGGGAAAGCTTTCCTTTAATTAGATTTGTTCAAAAGTAGAATGATGTATTTTAGGAGATAGTGAGATGCTCCAAAATAAAGGGCTTCATGAAAAACATTGATGATCATTCTTTGGGAATTCTATGGAGGGGATTCTCCATTATATAAGGGTTGATCTAGCTGACCTATGAAGTCTATTTCCACTCAGAGATTCTGAGATGTTAGAGGTGGGAGGAACCTTCAATACTTTAATATATGGTTATAGAGGAATAGATAACATTTCTGTCTTCAAATTTTCTGTTTCCTAAGAGACAGTCTTCTGGATATACTATGGATAGAAAAAAATTCAACACCTAGTGACCAGTCTTCTGGGAATGGCCTTCCCTTCTCGTCTATGCCAGTCCTTGAACTTTAGACATGCAGGTTATAACTGATCTTACCATAGAAGGTCTCTCTGTGGATTGAGCTGGCAAATATTGAGCTCTCCTGGCAGTGCCTCCAAGGACTGTGGATCACCTCCATGCTATGGAGCAGAGACATTGGAAGGTTAAATACCACAATGGCTTTTTAGCATGACAACTTGCTGACTACCTTCCCCTTCACAAGCTTCCTTCTGGGTCCTGGTTTTTAAGTCTTAGAGAATAAAGTTCTTTTCATTCCAATTTATGGATTCTTGGCTTTTGTTTTTCCTTATAACATTATCTTAATGTTCTTTCAATGTAGATGTTTGTATTTTGTCAGCTTAGGGAAGCCTTTCCTGATTCTCCCTCATCAAGACTTCCTCCCTTCTCCAACTTTCTTGTATTCCTATCTCCACACCTTTCTGTCTCCAGTCCAGTCACAATCCCCATCTCCTTCCAGATGGAATTCTAGCATCTGCCCCTGGTCTGAAACGTAATTTTACCTATCTTGTCCAGGGCCAGGCCTCCACATCACTTCTGCACACCTTTACATTTATCCCTAGCAAGCTTTCACCTCTACTCCCTTTTTCCAGCTTCCCTTTATGTGATGTCTTTCCTCCATTAGAATATAACCTCTTTGAGGAAAAGAACTGTCTACCTTGTATCTGAATTCTGGTGCTTAGCTCAGTGCATGGCATGAGGTAAGTATTTCATAGATAACCGACCTATCTATCTATCTATCTATCTATCTATCTATCTATCTATCTATCTATCTTTCTATCTATCTATCTTTCTATCTATCTTTCTATCTGTCTATCTTGTCTGTTTATCCATCTGTCTATCTATATATACTAAGCAGCGTCTAGCTAGCCCTAATCCTCTGGGATCTTGGACACCTTCAGCTAGGACAGAAAGTACATAACCTCTTTGAGGATAGGAACTGTCTAGCTTGTATTGGAATCCTGGTGCTTAGCTCAGTGCATAGCACAAGGTGAGTATTTAATATCTATCTATCATCTATCTATCTATCTATCTATCTATCTATCTATCTATCTAAAAATTGTTATATGTCCCTTCAGTAGAATGCAAACTACTTAAGAGCAGAAATTGTTTATTTGCTTAATATATATGAATAGGTGTGTATGTATACATAACTTATCATTCTTTCTAGCTAGCTAGCTAGCCAACTAGTGTTCTGACCTATGATTTCATCTAGAAGTGAGAACAGTGAGGAAATATTACTCCTAAGGCAGATCAGCCAATTGTCTGCCCCATAAAATCTCAGAAAAGTGCCTTGACCTCAGTAAGGTCTCACTGAGGCTCTCTGAGACTGGATACGTCTGAGGCAGGGCTCAACAAAGGTCTTGATTGGCTCTGTTGACTAGCTCTCTCTATTAACTACTCCATGTTTGAAAAGAGTCTGAATGTGACAAACCCCAGATAAAATGAGCCTTTCCATATATACAACAGGACAGAAAAACAGGAGTGTACATGAAATTGATACACAGCTCACTTTCCTTTTTAAGCATATAATCAATTCAACACATAACTCTTAAAGCTGCCCGGCTTGTCTGTAGTTCCTTGTGCCTTCCTTCAATTTCCCTTTGTATTTTAAAAGATGCTTTGATGACCCTCCTTTCTTTCTTTTCTTTTTTCTTCCTTTCCTTTTTTTACCAACCTCATCCCTACTTTCCTTTGCCCTCCCTCCTGCCTACCCAGATTGAATTTACAAAAAGAAAAGAAAACCTTTATAACTAATATACATAGTTGAGAGAAAGAAATCTCTTCATTGTTCCTATCCAAAAATGTACATCTCATTGAGCATCTTGAGTCCATTACCTCTCTGTGAGGAAATGAGTAGTTCATTATGGCAGGATAACCCTCACCCAGTACATAGTAGGTAATTAATAAATGCTCATCAATTAATTGAATGAAAGTGGTGGAACCAGGATGTAGAATACAATTAAGAACCAGAGGAGACTTTAGGGATAATCTAGTCCAATGTTCTTATTCATCAGATGAGGAAAGTGAGGCCCAGAGAAATCAAACAATTTATCCAACATTACACAGGTAATTCAGAGCTGGGATCTGAACCCAGTTCTTCTGTCTCCAAGTCCCAATCTGTGATCCTGTGGAGTCCAGCCACCTCTCGGGTCCTCTGAGGCCAAATTCCTAGGCTTTCCCCCATGTCAGATTGGCAGAGACATCCATCCTCGTGACTCACCCAGCTAGAGATTCCTCCTCTGTGCTGCTATCACATAGTATTCAGAGACTTGGATTTTGTTCATCCATGAAAAAGACCCTCTTTGTTCCAAACACAGCCTCAGCCAAGGAGAGATCTGACAGGAGCCACATGCTGCAGCAGGGAAGCCTCAATACAAGGACCCATTTGAAATCTTCACCTTCCAACCCAGATTGCCCAGAGTGTTATTTTAGGGAAGATTGAGCCAAGACCAGTACTCCAGAGTTGTCTTTGCCAAACAGTGTTCTCTGTCCTAGCTGAAGGCGCCCAAGGTCCCAGAGGATGGTGGTGGCCAACTGGTGAGGTTGCCACACCTGCTGAGAGGGAAATCAATGACAAAAGTGACTTATAAGTCACGCACAATCGAGGCACTTCTGCGGCTGGGACACTGCTTGCCAAATTAAGATACAGAGTCTAAAATCATGTCTCCCTTTGTAGATGGTTCTTTCATTGACCCTGATGATTCAAATTCCACAACATCTCTCCTGAATATCCCCCTCTCTCCATTTAAATGGTGAACACCCTACTTCCCTCTTCCTTTCCCTGCTCCAAACCTAGACTACTGAGAAAGCTTTCTTATTGATCTCTCTGCCTCCATTCTCTACCATTTCCAATCAATCATCCACAAAACTGCCTAATTAATATTTCTAAAACACAACCCTGGACTTTTCACGCCCCTGCTCAGATATCTTCACCGATTCCCTATTGCCTCTAAGATGCAGCACAAACTCCTCAGCTTTGCATTTAGAGCCCTGCCTAATCTAGCTCCTAATTGCCTTTATAAACTGATTTCATAGTACTTTTTTCTCAATTCTATGCCTCAAACTGACCTGCAGACTGTTCCTCAAACTCAACATGCCAAGTTGGCACATCTCCTGCCAACTTGGCACATTTCCTCCCTTCTCACCTGTACCTCTTAAAATCCTTCCTTCAGGGTCCAGCTCATGAGTCATTGCTTAGGTGAAATCTTTCCTGGCATTCTTAGTTGTTAGGGCTTTCTCCCTCCTCCAAATATGATGTATTTGTGTACAAATCACTCCCTCTTATCAGAGAAGAAGGTAAACTCCCTGAGGGTAGAAACTGTTTCCTCTGGGTAGTGTCTATCCCATCCCCAGAACACATTAAGCAATTCACAAATGCTTGTTAGATTAGATTGGTAAGGTTAAAACAGCTTTTCTTTCTCAGAAGCTTTTCTGAAGGGTTGCGCAATCTTTGGAAGTTCAGAACTGTGTAGATACATCCCACTCCAAGACATGGAATTTTTCCCCCAGCTGCCTGCTCTGATGACTCAAAGCAAACTTTGAGCCTTCACTTTTTCTCCCCTATAAAAATGACATTCAGTCTGACAGGAAACTGGGGGGATGCTTCATGCAGCCCTGTCAGCAGACATAGCTAAGCAGCTGTCACGAGTACAAACTCTATATAAAACCCAGGAAATTCTACCAGCTGCCATAAGCTGACCCATTCAAGAGGTGAAAAAGACTCAGCTTCATTAACAGGAGTCATACCAAGGGGACCTAGAAAGGGTAATTCTGTGGTGGTGGGAAGATAGAAGGTGGAAGGAAGGAGGAAAAGTGGGAGGGAAAGAAGAAGGATAGAAGGGACAGATGGAGTGAAGGAAGAAGAGAGTGAAGGAGGAAAAAAGGAAGGAAGGAAGGAAGGAAGGAAGGAAGGAAGGAAGGAAGGAAGGAAGGAAGGAAGGAAGGAAAGAAGGAAGGAAGGAAAGAAAAGAAGAAGGAAGGAAGAAAGGAAAGAAAGAAGAGCAGGAGGGAGGAAGATGAGAGGAAATGAAAAAAGATGAAAGGAAGGAAAGAAGGAGAAAAGGAAGAAAGGAAGGAAGGGGAAAAAGGAAGGAAGAAAAGTAAGGAAACAAAGAATCCCAAACATTTGTTTTTCTTTGTTTCTTTTGTTTTGCGTTCTTCACTCTCTTATGTTTCATGAAGTACCTTTGTGACAGGATGCCTTTGCTGTTTGCATCCTCTAAAGTTTTTGTGGGCCACCTAAAATCCTTTGGTGGGCTGTAAATGGCACATGGGCTGTATGTTGTGCAGGTCTGCTCTAGATATATCCCTTAACTAATGCCTCACCTATCCTAATACCCCAACCCATTTTTTCTCTTTTCTGGACACTTACATGTTCCATACTGGATTCCTTTATTTGATTCTCTAGCTGAATCATCAGTATCTCTTTGCCTGTTATATTAGAGACAAAAAAATCAACCTCATACACCCAAATGAAAACTCGGCCCCTTCTCTCTGACCAGTAATCAATGCCTGTGTTGGTGAGCTACGCTAATGCTGGCATTCTGGGATTCTAATTATTTCTTTGTTGAGGCAGAGGGAGCATAAAGGAGAGCTTTATATAGAAGGTAGCTTTTGAGCTTAGTTATAGGAAACCAGGTATTCTGAGAGGTGAAGATGAGGAAGGCATGCATTCCAGGTAAAGGGTTTAGCCAATAGCCCATAGCAAGCACTTAATCAGTACTTGTTGAATTAACAGATTTGATTGACCTTAACTATCCCCCCGTTTTTCTTAGTTCTATAACTTAAAAACCATTGATACCCAGAGTCTAGTAACTTCCCTGGTTACATCCCTCCCTTGTTGTCCCTTCCATCCATGCTTCTACCCCTGGACATTTCCTCTTCAGCCTAGGGTCTTCCTACATAGCTAATAAAGGTCTACCGTTTTGCACCTTTCTGAATTG
Organism: Notamacropus eugenii; assembly: GCF_028372415.1. Lineage (NCBI taxonomy): Eukaryota > Metazoa > Chordata > Mammalia > Diprotodontia > Macropodidae > Notamacropus > Notamacropus eugenii. The sequence goes on from NC_092876.1 coordinate 53,516,628, forward strand.
GCCAATTCATTTTTGAGACATCCTTTGAGTCCCTAAATGGTTGGAACAGACTGGACCAAGGTCCATATTTGGGAGAAAAGTCTTTTTCTGAGGCAGAAGGGAAGATTTTCTTCTGAAACATTTCCAGCTAAATGCCTTGGCTATAATGAATGGTAGGAGCTGATGCTTGGAGCCCCTCCCTGATTCCCTGGAGTCTCAGGGAAGGGAACAGGTATGAGATAACAGAAAGTCATAAAATGAACTTGTCACTTACACCCCAACCAATACCGGTGATAAAGCTGAGACAGGATGTGGCTTCTTCTATCCTGCTACAAGCAACGATGAAATGAAAGCCCTGGTTTGATGAGTAAGTAGGAGTCTGAATTGGATACTTGTGATTTTTTTTAAACCTGAAGACAATAAGAGTAAAGTCTGAGAGTGACAAGATGATGTGACTGAGTTTGCCAGGGGCTAGGAGGGGGGAAATCATTAAAATAAAATGAACCTACATGAGATAGCAGAAATGATTCCCGAAGTTCCAGAGTCGGATGAGAACTTCTGGGTTGATATTTCACCCTTTGGAAAGTAAGAATAGGAGGTAGTTTAGGGGGCTTAGGGAAAAAAAGATAGAAACTTAGGCATCTTGGTCCACTCAAAAAAAATGCTAGATTTCCAATCAGATAGTGTTGTTTCAGAGCTGTTGTGTCTGATGTCATGCAAGGTATGTGACCTCTTTGGGCCTCAGTTTCTCATCTGTAAAATGAGGGGGTTTGACTAGATGGCCTTGGGATATATTCTAAATCTTTTGTCCTTTGACCCCTGCAGTCATGGATTGATAGAAATTAAAGATGAAATGGGAAAAAAAAGTCTTGCACTTAGCTTGCTAAGGACCTAGTTCTCCAGTATAGAGTATAAGCAACTTGAAGGCAGGCATTCTGTCACTTTTTTTCCCCAACTTTGTTTGCCCAGCACTGAGCAGTTTTAAACCTGGCTACGCACCCACCTCAACTTGTAAAGTTGGGTTTATGTTCATGAGACATGCTCCCTCTCCATCTTCCTATTTCGTTGTGTCCTCCAAAATTGTTTTTAAACAGTTTTATTGATATGAAGTAGAAGGGGAAATATATAAGAGCACTTCACCTAGAATCAAGAAGGTCTGAGTTCAAATCCAGCTGTGTGATTCTGGTCAAGTCTCTTGACCTGTGCTTTCTTCAGTTTCCTTATTTGTCTAAGTAGGTTGGTACAGTTATCCTTTCTGCATTGTGGGAGTTAGGGGTATGGTTTCCCTGTCATCTGGAAAATCCATGTAAAATTTTTGGGTTCTCCCTTCGCACTAGAAAAGAAATTTGATTTTTTTCTTCTTGTTTTATGGGATGTTTACAGTGCCTTATTGTAAAACTTGGGGTAACTATTTGGTTAATGTAATCTGCAGCTTCTGCAAAACTTCCCCCCAAAATAATTCCCATATAATTTCTTATGCTGCCTTGCAATTTTTCAAAACTGTGATGGGAAAAGTGGATATGGAAGGGATAACTATAATGGAACCTATCTCCCAGAACTGTTATGAGAATCAAATGTGATAAGAATTGTACACTTTGCAAATTTCGAAGCACTATATAAATGCTGGTTGCAGTAATCAATGATTATAAGTGTATGCAGTATTCAGCACCCATGGTCCCTCACCTCTCCAAGGAAAGGAGAGAATCTGAAGCCTATTCCTGATACCAGTATTTCCTTTTGAAGCAGAAGGAAATGAATCAGAAAGATGAATTTCCTGCGTTATATTCAAAGATCTGCTCTTTCAATGGAGCTAACACAGTTCCAGTTCTTTTTCTATCTATAAACCATTTTTAAAATCGAATTCCAGAGACCTCAGGGAAAGCTTTTTCAGGCTTAGAGTTTCTAACCACAGCCTGGGAAAAGACAGTATCAGGACATTCAAGGAAGAGGCCAAGATATTTGTGATGGGCTGAGTGCCTAGAGTTCTCAGTCATGTTTCCTGTAAGGACCTGGCCTCTAGGAAGCTTTGCTGAAGTCACAATCTCCAGCCCCTCCTCCTCTCCCATCCCACTAAATGGGTCATACTTAGATATCCCACCCCTGGTCAGAGATTTCCCTAGAGGAATATCCATTCATTATAATTGATTTCAAAAAATGTGGCTCAGATCCGAAGACCAATGATTTCCATCACTATCCCAGGGGCAAAATCTTTTTTTGGGAACCATTCAAGAGTACTTTTTGAGTGATATTATTATGCCACAATCATAATGAATAATATATTTACTTCCCCTTGACCATTCATTCTGGTATAGTTAGTTTCTTGTTGACTATTGGCTTTCACTGCTAAGTTGTCCAAGGTTAACACTGACGGATCCCTAGGCCTTTGAGCCCTGATTCAATTCACCAGAATATTCTTTTAAAGCAGCCTTGAGAAATTTACATTGCCTAATCCCAAGCACACATTTTTTGATACTGAGGGTTGGAGAACCCCACTTTGAAAATGGTTAGCCTTTTAAAAATAAATATGGCAGCACTTCCCTTGTCTTCTTGCCTTTTGGCTTTCACACCTAAAGATTTCCAGGTTTACTTCAATTAGATTTTCCCATAAAATTAGCAATAGCATTAGAATCTGACCAGGCATAGCATTCCAGAATTTGAGGGCTTACATGGCCTTCAATGCATTAGACCTAAACAAGATCTAAACAAGAATCCATCCTTTACGGTTTATTAGATAGGCATTGACTTCAAATGTTTACAGGAAGGGGTACCCTCTCCTTCTTGGGGCAGCCCATTTCACTTTTGGATTACTCTATCTTTTATGACTTCCCCCACTTTATATGGGGTCCAAATGTGCCTCTTTGCAACTTTCACTCATAGTTCCCAGCCCTTCCCACTTGGGCCAAACTGAACATGACTAATTCTTTTTCCCATGGAACATCTCTTTAAATAAATGAAAACATGTTTCTCTTTGATGTTATCTTCTCTAGGCTAAACAACCCCAATTACTTTGACTAGTCTTCATATAGTATGACTGGTTACCCTTCTTTGAACACTTTCCACCTTGTCAGTGTCCTTACTAGATCATGATGACCAGAACTGAGGGCAATTCTCTAGGTGTGGTCTCTCTTAGACTGGAGGGTGAATGGTCACATGGAAAGGAACCAGTGAAGAAATTTTCATGCAAGTACAACACCTCAGTAAATTTCATAGAAAAAAGTAGGTATTTTCTTTATTGGTAGGAGAGAAAAGACAATAAGAAGTGAGTGCATTCAGTAGAAGATTCTATTCAGTACAATTAGATAAACATTTACATATTGATCATTTTTTCAGAGAGGTTGTGGCACAGCAACCTGGGCTCAAGATCAGCCTTTGATGCTAATAGTGCAATCCTAGACAGGACACTTATCCTCTTGGAGACTCGGTTCCTTATCTGTAAAATGAAGGGATTGGAGGTAATATGGCACATTGGAAAGTCAACCATCCCTGAAGACTGCCTCTTTTGACATTCCCTTCATGGTAATCTTGGACAAGTTACTACCTCTTTGGGCACCATTTTCATCTGAAAAATGAGGGTGTTGGATTCAGGTCTTTTGTGGCTCTAGATTTATGATTCCAGAGATAACAGAGAGCCACTGGAATTTATTAAGTAGAGAATTTAGATGGTTAGACCTACCCTAAAGGAAAATCACTTGAACAGATGAGTGGAGAATAGGTTGGAGTGGGGACAAAGGAGTCAGGAAGATGAGTTAGAAGATTATCGCTGTATTTCAAATGAGAGAAGTTATGAAGTCTTGAACTAGAAGATGTTATTGTGAGAGTAGAGAGATGATAAGCTTTGTGAGGGATTTTGCAAAGGTAAAAATTATAAGATTTGGCAATGTAAGCTTATGTGGATTTAAAAAAAATGAGATGTATGTTCAATTTCCATTGACTTAAAATATTACTTGAAGATGTTTGTAATCTCTTAGATCTTTTGTCACTCATATTCCCTTCTAATTTTAATATCTTCTCTCTTGATTTTTCTGCTTGTTGTCTAGGTTTTTAACTGAGCTATCTTACTCCTAAGATCGTTGGTAGCTTTAGGATTTTTACCTTAACCCTAACAAAATTTCACCATTGGTCACTTTCTGACTTTTCCCCATTTTGATAGTAAATTTCAATGCTGTTTTAACCTCCTCCAACTTTGTGGTGCTTACTCTTCACAATTCCTATTCCAAATATCTTTGGGGGTGGAGGTGAGAGGGGATTGGCTTTAGTCTCAAGTAGATTCTAGTGCCATTTTCTTTAGACCTATTCTAGCCTCAGATACTCTCCCTGTGCTCAAATTCCCTAAATTCTTTAATTATCTAGAGATAAAAACTAAGCTGAGTTAGTGCCTTCCACTTTTAACAGGCTTGAAGGAAAGCTTGATGAATGTCCTGGGCAAAGCCTTTGCAGTTTTGGAATGCTATAACCTAGGAGATGCTGCAGACTGAAGGAAAGTCCCTTCCTTTCCTATGCCTTCTATTCCTCCCCATGTGAGTTGAGGTTTGCCATTTTTTTGCAACAAAACCCTGGTGGAAAGACAAGGGTTGGGACATGCTAGCAGCAAAAGCAGCAAGATGATAGTCCCTCAGTGGTTCCTGAAGCACAAACTTAGGGGCTGATTCATGGTCTTGTAAAAGTGTGGAGGCTGGTAGGGAACAGGTGCTGAGCATACTTGCTAAGGATTAGCATTTTCCACTATTGATTCATAAACTTATCTTGTTAGACTTCCTATGTTCTGGAAATAGCTAAAATTAAAATAGCCATTGGTGTATAATTCCTCTTCCTCTTTGGGTTTGCATATTTTGAGATTTAATGGGAACCAGAGAAAACATCTAGTCATCTATCTTATTGGTCATGTGAGACCTCAACTATGTGGGTTAAGAATGAGGAATTGAGGATGATACTAAGATTGGGGGTCTGGGTGAATGGGAGGTGCCCTCAAGAGTAACAGGAAAGTTCAGAAGAGGGGAGAGATTTGAGAGAAAGGTAATGAATTGTTATGGACATATTTGAGATATCTACAGGACATCCAGCTGGAAATGTCCAAAAGGCAGTTGTTGATCTGGGGCTATAACTCAGGAGAGAGAATTATGAGTGGATAAAGATGGAGAGAACCATCTATATAAAGATGATCACTGAATCTATTCATTTAGGATCTCCTGAGATCACAAGGTAAGATAGTGTAAGAAGGTCCAAGACAGATCCTTGTGGGATACTCCAGGTAGTAGGCATGGCCTGAAGGAAGATCCAGCAAGAAAGGCTGAGAAGAAGAGTTCATAGAAGGTGAGAGGAGAACTACTTATCTAGAAACAGTGGTAAAGAGAGATCTAGAAAACCACAGAGAGATCAAAATGGATGAGGATTGCAAAATGGCCTTTGGGTTTGGTGATTAAGAGATCCCTGGTAACTTTGAGCACTAGCAACAGAGTGAGTAGATAAGGGGAGGCTTCCCATAGTAGGAGATGGTGCTTAATTTGAACCTCAGATAGTGATTCCAAAGGCTGAGCACAGAATGGAGAGCACTCCAAGGATGAGAGAGAGCCTGACGTAAAGACTAGGAGACAGATGAGGACTATGGTAGAGAAGGAGCAAGAGGCATGCAGCCTATTTTCTGCAGCCAGGAAGACTTTCCTCCTGCTTCTGAAATGCTAGCCAGCCTACACCCACCTTCTTCTGGGTCACTTTAAATGAGAAACTAAAACTCGAACATTCATCTTTTCTGTAGGGAGTAGAGGAATTCTGATGTTAATGGGCTGATAAAAGGAGGGCCTTGATGTTTGTAGAAACCCTGCAAGCATCCAGAAAATGTTTCGACTTCCCCACCCCTGCAAATCATGCCTGGCCTAGCTGACTCTGACTTTCATCTGTCTGTTTGTGCAGCCTTTTCCTCAACAGGGGAGGGACATAACAATTTCTGTTTCTAGACAGTAAATTGCTTGGCCCACTGTTGTAGCCCTGGGTGGAAAGAACATAGAAATCATTAATGGGAATATGTTGCTGCAATTTTTTTTCCTTTGGTCATTTTTTGAAAAAGTATTTAACTGGAGAATATTCTCACACCTTGACGTGCTTTGTGGGGAAATTAATTCTTCATATTTCTCCATCTCCAACTGCTCCCCAGTACATTTTTTTCAAAGGGAGGAAGGAGAAGGTACCACCAGAGACCAAGAATTTTGGTTACTTCTGAAACAGTGGAAAGGGTACTCAGCCTGGACCAGGGAACCAGCCTTCAAATCCCATTGATGGATACTCTTTGTGGGACCTCAGACAAGTCACTTAACAGTGCCAGACCTCAATTTCCTCATGTGTGAATAAAAGAGGAGAAAAAAAGAAAAGAAAAGGGGGTTGGGGGAAACCAGATGACCTTTTGAGGTCCTTTCCGACTCAAAATCTTTGATATTATCAATGTAGCCTGAATTCAAGCATGACCAGCAGGGTGTGCAACGATGTCCTGCACCAAGAGCATGGGCACTGACAGCCAATATGCTTTTATTAGGTTCTGACTATGTTCCAGACACTGTAAGCCCTGGGAATACCAATATAAGCAGGAAGATAGTCCCTGCCCTTTACATTCTAATTGGGAAGGTTACACATAAGATGAAGCTAGAGGTGGGGTAGGTGAGTGGAGGGTAGTGGTAAAACAAACAAAACAGGGCAGGGACATTTTAGAGAAAGTTTGGGAAGGAAGTTAGGGATATAGCCTGGAGAAGAGTGAATATTCATACTTCCTCCATTGTGGGAATGTTGAGTGGAAAGTACTTTGAAATTTCTCTAGATATATGAATCCTTGGTTTCCCCAATGGGTACTCCACAGTCTAGCCAAATAAGCCTGCTCAGTCCTCCCCACACAAGCACACTCCCATCCCAGGGATTCTGAATCCTCCACTGCCAGTACCTCTTTCCCCATACCTAATTTCCCTCTACCTTATTCTCATCTATCTCAACCCTACTCAGTCAATGTCTCATTCCTGATCTACCCCTCTCTTTTACTCTGCTTCATAATGAATAGATTTTTTTTCGTCTTATACTTCTTCCTTTCTACCTCCTTCCATCTTTTGGTACTCACTGAGACATGGCTTCCTTCTAATGACATGCATCATTTCCCTTGTCACCCTTTTCATCCCTGCTTGCACTTTTCCCTCTGAATCACTGGTTGTGATGAGGGAAGCAGAATGTTTCTTGCTCCCCTTGGCCATTTGCAGACTTTCCCCGTATTATCATTGTTTAACAATTTCTCTGCTTTTGAAGTTCATTTTATCCACATTTATCACAATATCCATCAATATTCTGATATTCATTATTTATTGACCCCCCTCCCCAGGGTTTTCTCCTTTCTTCCTCAACAAATTCAATGTCTGATTCAGTCTTTCCACCCCTACTCCTACCCTCACACTAGGGGGCTTCAACATCCACATTGATGTTCTCTCAACTACCCTAACCCCCCAGTTCCTGGACTTACTCATTTCCCATGGCTTATTCCTTCATTCCATCTCAGCTATACATAGATATGGCCATACCTTTCTTTTATTCACCCATAATTATTCCAACTCACTGAATCGGTAGATAATTCCTAACACTTCCAAGACTTACTTGTCTATCCATCTTGCTCTCACCCATAATTATTCCACTTCTATGGTAATAAACTATAAAATTCCTTTATCTGATAATCATCATTTATCATTTCATCTTTCTCTGAATCTTAGAACCCCTAACGATGTTCTTCATTCTCACCATTCCCTCCACCCCTCATTTCTTTTCCAACCCCTCTTCTCCCTTTCTTACTTCAACCCCTTCCTGAACTAGCTCACCTTCTCACTATCTATTTTGGTATTGCTTACCCTCTTGTGCTATTGACAATCACATTTTTCTGAACACCAACCCTGCGTTACTCCAACCATATGCCTCCTTCACTCCTATTCACATGATGCTGAATAGAGCTGGAGAAAATCATGAAATTCTGCTGAGTCCACTACAAATTTGCATCTTGTCATCTCAATGGGGCCCTCATTTCATCAAGGCAATTATTCTACTGCTCCTTGATTGATTCACAGTCATACTCTGAACAGAGGCTGTTCAGTCACTTCTCATATCCCTTCAAGCTCCTTCCTACTCTCCATTTACTCTGTGATACAGTAATGCTGGTCTCCTAGCTGTTTCTCATAGAAGATACTCCCTCTCTCAAATCTAGGCATTTTACTGGCTGACCCCATGCTGGAAGGCTCTCCCTCCTCATCTCCTCCTCTTGGCCTCCAAGGCTTCCTTGGAGCCTCAGCCTAAATCCCACCTTCTGCAAGGAGCCTTTCTTCCTTAACCTTAGTGCCTTCCCTAAGTTAATTATCTCCAGTTTATCCTTTATATTATCTTCTTGGTATATAATTATTTGCCTGTTCTCTTCCCCATTAAATGGTGAGCTCCTCAAGGACAGGGTCTGTCTTTTACCTTTCTTTGTATCTTCAGTGATGGCACACAGTAGGAACTTACTAAATACTTGTCTTTGCTTCTGTAGATCTTTACCAGTCCCTCAAGCCTTTGGTGTTTCTCCTGTAAGGTAATTCCCATCTAGCCTGTATGTAGCCTGTATGAACCCAGTTATTTATGAAGGTCTTCTGGGTTAGAATGGGAATTCCCTTTAGTACAGAATCTGTTTTCACCTTTTTAAAAGAAATATTCCCAGTGCTTAGCACAATGCCTGACACTTAGCAAAATCATGATAATAAATACTTTTTGACTGATTGATTGATTAGTGATTTAGAAGTCCTGTCAAAAAAGAAAATGAAGTTAGTCTGGCATGACCTGTTTTTGATGAAACCACACTGACCGACTGGTTGTTTGTAATCACCATTTTCCTTTCAAGATATTTACCATCCATATCTTTAATGGCCATTTCTAGGCTTTTCCCAAAAATCAAAGTCAAGATTGCTGGTTTAAAGTTAACAAACTCTGTTTTCTCTCTTTTTGGAAAACTGAGGTAATATTTGTCCTCCAATCATGTGGTTCCTCTCTTTTTTTCTGTGATCTTTTGTGTATCTCTGTCAATGGCTCAGTAATCACATCTGCCAGCTCTTTCAGCCCCACAAAGAGCAGCGAAGTAGTTCCAAGGGGACAAATGCCATCAGAGGGTACAAAGTTGTGTCCAAATCCAGACAGACAAAGCACTTAGAACTGAGCAAGATCGAGGAGGAGGGAAAATTTGAGATGAGTCCTGACGCAGGAGGAGGATTTTCCAAAATAATTTTGTGGGTTCTCCCATCTCCAACTCTTAAAGTTTTAATTCAGTTTAAAAGAAATCAATTCAGTTCAATTCATCAACCATGTAGTAAGCTCCTACTATGTGTAGAAACACTAGGTTAGGTTGTGGGAATAAAAAGACAAAGAGAAAATTAATCTACCCTCAAGGTGCTTACATTCTATGGGGCTTACTACATTTAGACATATATACAATAGAATTTGTGGATGAGAGAAGTAATTCTTGGGTTGGTTGGGAAATATTTTCCATAAAAGCAAATCTGTGAGTTAAGATAAGGATTCTAAAAGATGTTCAGAATGCTAAGGAGTCATTCCATGATTCTCCAAAGTGACCTTCTAGCTAGGGAGAAATGAAAAGAGAAGAGAACAAGCATGTATTAAGCACCTACTGTGTACTGGGTGCTGTACTAGACATTGTACAAATACTACCTCAATCTATGCCTACAACAACCCTGGGGGGGAGTAGGTGCTATTATCACTCCCATTTTATAGTTGAGGAAAGAGACAAACAGAGGTTAAGTGACTTGCCCTTGGTTATCCTGCTAAGTGCTTGAGGTTGAATTTGAACTTGGGTTTTTCTGACTCAGACCCAGTGCTCTATCCACCTTGCCACCTCTGAGCTGTCAAAGTCATCTTAGACAGGTCGCTTAATCTCTCAGTGCTCCTCAGCAGCTCTCAGAGACTAAAGGTTGCCGAAGAGTTGCCCATAGATCATGGTAGAGTTTCACACCAAGAATTTCCCCACACCATTGATATCTCAGGTCTAAACCTCTTCTCCCACCAAAAATCTGAGAGGAAACAAAATTCCTGGTCCACTCTCAGTAGCGACTTTCCCTGAGTCATACAGTTAGGAAGGGGGCAGCTAGGTGGTGCATTGGATAGAGCACCAGTGCAGGAGTCAGGAGGACCTGAGTTCAAATCTCACCTCAGACACTTGACACTCACTAGCTATGTGACCTTGGGCAAGTCACTTGATGCCAATTGCCTCATCCTGGGTTATCTCCAGTCATCCTGATGAATATCTGGTCACTGGATTCAGATGGCTCTGGAGGAGAAGTGAGGCTGGTGACCTGCACAGCCTTCTCTCACTCAAAACAAAGTCAAGTGCAAGTCATGTCATTATTTCTCTGATGGCATGGTCTTCTTTGGCAACGAAGGACAGACACACACAGACACACAGTTAGGAAGAAACTAGAACCCAAACTTCCATATTAAGTACTCTTTTCCTAATGATTCCACCATCTTCCCAATAATCATTCCAATATTTAACAACCAGAGTTGGAGAGATTCTATAGGATCACTGAGGAATCGCAGGTGGTCTGTGCCAATACAGACCTAGTACTCATACAATGATTTTAAAAACAATGAAGAAAAAGGACTATAGGATGGCTACCAGCACATTGGGCAGACCCTCTGTGGGTCACTTGAGGGAAGACATAGACAAGAACAACATGGAATGAAAAAGCAGGTAAGAGGGGTCTCTCTTTAAGATGATAAGACCAATGATATCATGGTTCCATAGATATAGATACAGAGACAGAGGGGCATTCAGAAGCCATTCAGTCCAAACTCCTAGTTTTGCAGCTAGAGAAACTGAGCCCCAGAAAAATGAAATGACTTACCCATATCCACACAGGTAGAGATAGTAAGTAGTAAGTAGCATAATCATGAATCCAGGTCTTTTCACTCCAAATCAAGCACTTTTAAGGCATTCTTTTTTGCCTTATGTGAATTCCTCTACTCATTGTCTTGAAACATACACATTCACACACACACACAATTGATTTTTTTAATGGTACAATTCACTTTTAAGGCTGCTGGTGGCCTCATATATATTGAGTAGACCTTTTGTCGGTTTCGTACTTTCCAATTACAGTCATCAACCTCAACGAATAAAAGATCCTTATGTTTCCCAATTGTGAAATTTTCTAGTCATTTCTTTCCCCAGAACTCCGTCTGTGCCCATGTTCAAAAGTGCAGCAAATACATCTGCTTGCTGTTGCACTTGAAGACTCTAGAGGAAAAAGTCTTTTCTGTTATAAAAAGTTCTTGTAGTCATCACACTTTCAGAAGGATGCTATAGAAATGGAATTGTTGTGGAAAGTGAAATTGTGACAAAGGGGAAATCAGGACAGGCATCACAGGTGGTTCTTTGGAGGAGAGAGGAGTGGGGTGGTATTAGTGGACCCTAAAAATCCATATGAATCAACAAAACGATATGGCATCCTGAAAGGCTGACACAACCATTGACTCCAGTAGGAGAGACATAGTATCCAGATCCGAGTGGTTGAGATCCCTCTATATACTCTGCCCTGATCAGATCATGGCTGGAGAATCTTGCCCATTCCATGCTCCTCCTTTTAGGAAAATGGAGGCCTTCCATAAAAAATCAACTGAGATGGTGAAAGGACCTTGAACTGATGTCAAATGGTTATTAGTTGAAAGAAGTAGGACTGTTTAGTCTAGAAAAGAGAAAACCTGGAAGGAGCAGGGATACGATAGCTGCTTTTCAAGTATTGTCATGTAGAAGAGATATTAGCCTTATTCTTCATTAGCCCAGGAGCAACAAGGGAAAGCTGTGCACAAAAGGAGATTTCAGCCTAATTTAAGGGAAAATAAAAACCTTTCCCAAAGTAGAGTTTGCATTGACGTGGTAGATAATGGAAACTTATCGCTGTAGGTCTTCAAGTCAAGGTTGCATGATCACTTGTCAATGATGTCACAGCTGTTAGTTTTAGAGCTGAGAAGAACCTTTACTATCATTTAATCAGCTTAATCATTTTACAGATGAGGAAAATGAGACACAGAGAGATTAAGTGACTTATCTGAGATTGGATAGGTAAATAAATCAGCATCTGAACAGGAGTCTTCTGGTTCCAAATCCAGAGCCCTTTTATGATAGTCTGATTTTGTTAAGGTAATTCTGGTTTGGGTGCATTCGGCTTCTGAGGCCCCTTTGGATTCTGGGATTCTGGGATTCTATTAGGGGTATTATTATTAGGGGTCAAGTTGGAGTATAAGACCTATTGGGTCTGGTGTCTGCTTGTCACTTTGTCTGTCAGTTACAGGATCTAGGATGGTGAATATGAGAGAACCATAAAGCATATCCCTGGTTTTTGCATCCTACGTGGGGCAACAGTATTAAGACATAGAGAATAATCGGAGAATGGTATGATGTGACGTGGGTCAAGCTTATTGTGTGGTACTTTCATTAATTCCCAGCTGCATCTAACCCGATAACTCAACTTCTGAATTCTATTTAGAATTCCATCTGGAATCCACAATCTGGTGCTGGTGTTGATGGATGGCTACGAATCATAAAATATCATAAGTTCTGAAGAATTTCAGGTGATGCAGAGACAAAAGAGGTCCACACAGTAGCTGTGCTTATATGTCCTGTGGCATTAGAATTCATTTCAGTGAACTCAGAGCTCAGGGACAGAAGAGAGGCAGATGGGCAAGAGACCAGTCAAGGGAAGTTTGATGGAGAAATGGGACATGAGCTGGACCTGGAACACAGAAAGAATGAAGGGAGATGTGATAGATATCTCTAAGCATTTGAAGAGCTGTCACATGAAAGAGATTGTTCAAGACAACTAGAATTTAGTAATCACTATTTGCAAAGCCCTGTGCTAGGCACTGGGGATGTGAAGGAAAGGGAAAGCAGTCCTTACATTCAAGGACCTTGCATTCCAATGACAGAGATAACACCGATGCCCGCAACAAGAGAGAGAAAGACGGAGAGAGAGAGAGAGAGAGAGAGAGAGAGAGAGAGACAGACAGACACACAGACACACAGACAGACACACAGACAGACACACAGAGAGACAGAGACAGACAGACACACAGAGAGAAAGAGAGAGACACACAGAGACAGAGACAGAGAGAGAGACAGAGAGACAGAGAGAGACAGAGACAGAGATACAGAGACAGAGAGACCTAAAGAGACAGAGAGAAAGAGAGAGACAGAGACGGACACAAAGTTGGAGAAGAGTTTAGTAGTGGGGGAGGAGTAGGAAAGAGGAGAAATAAGAGAAGGCTGAGAGAGTTTGGAGGAGAGAAGCTCAGTGGCAGAGGAGAAGAGATGAGACTTGTTCTTGTTGCTGGTGGTGGTTGTTTAGTCATTTTCAGTTGTGTCTCACTCCTCCTGACTTGCCCAGGGTAAATGCATTTAGTATCTGAGTCAGGATTAAAACTCAGGTCTTCCTGACTGCAATTCAATGCTCTAATGTTTCAAACACTTAATTCCCTCATTCATGTAACACTGGAATAAGTTATTATGAGAAATATATAGATCAATCTTTCACTTAAGAACCGAAGATGAAGATGATGGCAAGCTGAATGTTCCTTATCCCTTCCTAAACCCTCGAACAATTAAACATAGTTGGGATGGTTGAGACAGGGAGCCTTAGCCACAGTATGAATCATTACTGCTAGGAAACAGAATAAAGAAACATAAAATGTTTTCTTCCAAATGTTTTAGTGTCCCCTTCAGACAAGCTAAAACACCAGAAACAAAACTAAAAATAGACTTGGCTGGTATTTGGTTTGAAATAAAATATATTTGGACCTGGCCTTTCCTGATAGTCACAGAACGAAATGAAAAAAGACATTAAAATTCAAGCAAATAGCATTTATTAATCACCCCCAGTGTGCCAAGTATCCTGATAAGCATTAGGAATATAAATGCAAAAATGCCTTTGGAGAGTTTACACTCTAATAGGAGAGACAGCACATCTGGAGAGTGGTGACCAGGGATGGGTGTCTTGATTTGGGGATTCACAGAAAGATGAAGTCATAGGAGAGGTAACTGGCACGACCTTTCCAGCTACAGCAATGAGAATCCTGATTTGATTAGGTTATGGGAGGGGATGTCAGTGAACTACCAGCTCCCCATGAGTCAAAAGTGTCCTATAGCAGCCAAGAAAGGCAATGTTTCTCTTCAGTACTTAGGATGGTGCCTAGCACATAGTAAGCCCATAATAAATGCTTGTTGACTGACTGATTACTGCACCTTCAGGTTTCAGTGGCAAGAGACTGTGAGAAAGGAGAAAGAAGAGGTAAAAAAAGAAAAGAAGGAAGGAGGAAGGGGGAAGAGGAGGAAGAAGAGGAAGAGGAGGGAGAAGAAGGAAAGAAAGAAGAGGTAGAAAGAGGAAGAAGAAAAAAAAAATCGTATCCAGGATTAAGCACATACTATAGCGTCTTTGTTCTCTGCCCTGGCTTCAACCCACACATACCTAGAGTTTTACGTTCAGTCTTATTTTTTAGGAGGGGTATTGATAAGCTGGAGAGCATTCCAGTGGATTAAAGCAAACAGAGATTAAGTGACTTGTCCAGGGTCACACAGCTAGTAAGTGTCTGAGGACACATTGGAACTCAGTTCTTCCTGACTGAAATCCCAGGGTTCTCTCCAATGACCTAACTAGCTGCTTCCAGAGCCTCATTTTACTCATCTGTAAAATGAGACAGTTGTACTAGATAACCTCTGAAGTTCATTCAAGTTCCAGACCTAGGAGTCTATTCCCCATAGCATCTAGCATGTCAGCGTAGAACAAATAATACTGGGCTGTGGTTCCAGAAGAACTGGAGATCAGAAGCTTGGGGGAATCATGGCAACATCTTTATAGGGGAAAGTTAATCCAAAAAATACAAATGACAATGATAATTGCCTGGTTCTCATCAGCAACAGATTATGGGTAAGTGACTAAACAGACAGATATTCCCAGGGAAAGCCAGTTGTTCCACATCAGACATGTTTCTAAAGAATTAAGATGTGAATGGAAATGACATTTGATCCCCATGAGTTATCTCATCCCATCTGTACGTGTAGACTTGTGCTTGCAGTGTCTGTACAACTATGTGTATGTGTATGTTCATGCCAGGAAGGAATTGGACAGACTGTAGAAAGGGGAACTGGTGTGTTCATTTGGATACAAGCCTATGAAATGGTAGTGGGTTTCATTTTATATGTGTAGGTTTGCCAGCTCAACTTCTGGAGTGTTTATTCTAACGTGCTTTATATTTACAGTGTGTACTGAAGCAAGACCATGCCGCTACCAGGTATGCTGCTCGCTGGGACCAATCCAAAAGCTTCCTGCTTTCTCTGAGTTGCCTGGAGTGGCCCCCTGCTTGAGCCTGCCAAATTCAGACCTGGAGAACAAAAAGGCAATGCTAAAATGACTAAACGTTAACAGAGAAGAAATAGATGACTTAATAAGGTAGATTTATAAAAGAAAATGAAGTGAAATTCAGTACCTTTCTCACCAGTCCTTAACTTCATCCAATACTGCTTTTAGATACAGGTTTTGATTAGGATATTCCTTTATAACTCACCCCTATTTCTTTTAAGCTTTCAAAAATCAATCAATATGCAAATGTTAAGCTCTCACTATGTGTCAGACACTGTGCTGTGCACTTGGTATACAAAAAGAGGTAAAAGACAAGCTACTGTCCTCTAGGAGCTTATAATTAGATGGGGGAGATAACATGCAAAGAAATATATGCAAAGCAAGCTATATACAGGATAAGCAGGAAATAATTAATAGAGAAGTGGCACTAGAATGGAGAGGGGTTGGGAAAGGTTTCCTATAAAAGATGGGATTTTAGTTGGACTTGAATGAAGCAAAGGTAGCCCAGGGACACTGACACCATTTATGTATGGCTTCTTTAATTTGTCTGTGTGTCTAATTTAATGGCTCATTAGGTGATAGAATTATTTGTGACTTCATCCTCCTAGTTATACAGTGGGCCTTAGTTTGTCTTTCTCATTACATATAAGCGCTCTGGGACCTTTTCATTTAGCAAAAAAAAGAAAAAAAAAGTTGGGGGTAGCAGAACTTTCCCTAAGCATGCCATGAAATTATGGGTATCATCTTACTGCAGATCAAAGAAAGTTTCTAAACAGTTTTGTTAAATATAATTTTCACTTATATATCTTATAAAGTATCTGAGGTTTCTTCCAAACTTACGTTCACTTTAATTTTCAGAGGATGGATGACTCCTTCTGTCTTCAGCTCCTATGAGGAGTTAAGGATGGTTTCTGATGCTTTTGCCCATGAACCAGAATCTATCCGGTATGAGCCAGTACCATTTAACTAGTTAATATCTCTCCAATATCACGTAACCAATGAATATTTAGCTTATGCAAAAGGAAATTTGTTGACAAGGTATAGCAAGGATCAAAATACAACAACTTTTCCCTCAGTAGTCAGAAACATGTTCCCCTAAATATGTAAACCAAACTCGGGTAAGAATGGGCTCAAGCTTAGTGCATGTAAATTGGTGGGGATGCGGAAAAAGAAGAATGCCCCGTTCCTGGTTAGATGCAGATCTTCTTGATGAAAATAATAGATAGCATTTATACAATGCTTTAAAATTTCTTAAGTGCTTTGCATGTGTTATCTCATTTTGTGGACAACTCATGAAGTTTCCCTAAGGGCTACGTGGTTTCCTGTTAGACGCCAGAATCCAGAAACTATTTTTCAGCATAAATCTAATTTGTCTTCTTAGTTCCTGGGTGAATTTATTGTTTGTTTATTTTATTGCTGGTCCAATGTCTCCAATGACATGGTTAAGAGGGGAAGGATTAAGAGGGGAAGGCAGTATGATACTCCCTCTGGGCATACTCCTCCTTTTCCTCTCTCAAGAAGGGCTTGAAGCCCAGAGTACTTGCTGGAATTTTCTTTTCTTGATAAACATAGGACCAGGGGAATGTCAAATTCTTTTAACCAATCTCAGTACATTTTCTGCATTTGTACCTACCTTCTCTCTTTGACTGAGTGACTCATTCCATAGCTTATCCAGGAATTATTCACACCTAGACCACACTCTTGTTTGACTTTGAAACTCCATCAAAGAGATACACTTGATGAAAATATCTTGGGGCACTAACATTTTGTCAGTGACATGGATTGGATTGGGGAGGACTGACTGACTCAATGAGTTCACCCTTTCAGTAGCATGACACATATATTACTTGCCAAATAAACTAAACTTGTTCATTTTATGTACACAGTAACTTCAAAACCGTAGATCCTAAACTCATAAATAATTCAACAGCAATAATTACCCCCATTGAAGGGAAACCATAGATGGGTGCATCTCCCAACTCTTCTGTACAGTAGTAAGAGGGTCTGAATTCTGAGGACCTGAGTTCCAATCTCAGCTCCACTACTTATTAGCTATGTGATTTTAGATAAGTTACTTAACCTCTTTGCATAAAATAAGGGGGGGGTTGATTAAATATTCTCTAAGATACTTCAAGTTTTACATCTATGAGTCTGTGATCTCATCATTCCTTATCACCAAGAATACTGTAGTGTGAGCAATTAAAAATATGAGTAGGGGCAGTGATTAGAGTGCTAGGCTGGGAAACCAAGAAGACTCATCTTTCCTGAGTTCAAATCTGACCTCAGATACTTAATGGTTGCGTGACTTTGAGCAAGTCACTCAACCCTTCTTGCCTCAATTTTGTCATCTATAAAATAAGCTGGAAATAGAAATGAAAAACTTCTTCAGTATCTTTGCCAAGAAAACCCCAAGTGGGATCACAAAGAGTTGGACATGAGTGAAATGATTAAAAAACGTCAAAGTTTGAGAACTAGGTTTAATTCAGAACCCAACAAGCTTAAAGTGACTTATTTGCATAAGATCACATAGCTATCATTACATTATCATTACATATAAAAGCCAGAATTTGAATTCAGGTTTTCCCATTCCAAATCCATCACTTTCTCCATTATACATTGCCTTATTGTGTATACATTGGGCGGTGCTTTCTGACAACCCAGATAGAAGTCAACACACACTAAAGGATCTAGCGATATCTTCTATTCAGAATTAAACAAATTTTTCATATCTAAACTGTTAATCCAGTTGCTTCATGAAATTCATCATAGCTTTGGTTTGTTGAGGCAAAAAAGACTCATTGGTAGATGAGTAGGCAAGCAAATGTAGGAAATGCTATGCACGAAACACACAGAGACATATTTCAAAGATAAAACTAACCAGAAAATCATATATTGCAAATGCTCCACTGAAAAGAAAAGAATGTTTATCTGTGCTAAGAACTGGCACATCCAATCTCCATCTGACTCCAGTGGAAGCCACTGGGTTATGAAATCATGTTATGTGCTGACTACCTCTTAATTACCACCAAGCAATTCTCTATTTGTGTCGGCTCTGTCTACAGAAAGGCTATTTAGTTACATAGGGACACACCACCGTTTTTAACCTGAATTTGGAGTTCATTGCCAGGAATGTGAAAGCCAATAACAGACGCTGATACTTACTTGGCTGCTCACAGACTTGCTGATGACACTCTGACAGCTGTGC
The DNA here is from genome assembly GCF_028372415.1 of Notamacropus eugenii. Classification (NCBI taxonomy): domain Eukaryota; kingdom Metazoa; phylum Chordata; class Mammalia; order Diprotodontia; family Macropodidae; genus Notamacropus; species Notamacropus eugenii. The sequence goes on from NC_092876.1 coordinate 53,535,213, forward strand.
TACCAAAGTTATTTTCATCTACTTTCTCCAAAAATGATCATCATGAGTTATAAAAGCTGCATTTATTTCTCATTACCCCTGATCCCCATACAGTTTTTATTCAGACCTCACTGGATGCCAGGAATTGTAAATGGCAGGTGGTATGGCAACATTTTGCTCTTGTTAATTGTATATTCCAAAATCAGTGATTGTATCTCATTAAAATGAGTCGATCTCTTATTAGCGCATGCTCAGTGGTGGCATTGGACCCTCTGAAGTTCTGGATCTGGGGGGAAAACACGAACAGCAAATTTTAGGAGCAGAGATTTGATCTGACAACTTTCTTAAAGTCTTCAAATTCTGTGACAATTCTGAATGATCTTTAGAGGTTCCAGGAAATGAGTTGTAAGCCTTGGAGGGAATGAACTCCCCCATATTGCTATCTGAATCTTCTTTTCACCCAAATTTGTGGGTCCGGGGATAATTTAATTTCTATTTGCTGCTACTTCCCTGGTCATCTCTTCATACTTTTTTTTGATGACACCAAACACAGAGTGGAGAAGAAAGAACATCTGATATGACATCATGGGGCCTGGTTTTGAGTACTGCCTTGGCAAGTTTTATGATCATAGGCAAATTACTTTACTTCTGTTCCTTCATCTGTAAAATGGAAATAATTCTGCTAGAGTCACCCAACTACCAGGGTTAAATATGGGGACCAAATAAAGTCAGGTTCTAAGAAGTACCGTATCAGTGTGAGCTTTGGTTGCCATGAAGGACTCAATGGATTGCCTATGACCTTTGAGGCTTTCGTCAAAAACATACTTTAATGTTTCAGGGGCTCTGTGAGCTTATCAGTTTAGATACTCCCTCCACCAGCAAAAGTCACAATCCATCTACCCAGCCCTTCCCAAGCATAAGGAATAGGCCTTCGCCATTCTCTTCCATAAATCTGCCATAACAGGTCTAGCCACCTTGCTGGCTAGTCTTTCTCTTGACTACATTTCAAGGATACCAATTCAGGCTTTCTATGCAAAGCATGCAAAATTCTTTTTCAAAATTAAAAAAAAAAAGGCTTCTAACTATATCAGTTCTTCTGACTCCAGACTTGGGACTGGAGAAACATTTGTAATAACAATAATTAGAAAGGAAATAGATTCTGCAATCAAAATCATAGCAGACTGTAAGCAGAATAGGTGAACCTAGGATTAAATTTCTTTATCATATAATACCTTTATTTCTTTGTCATTTCAATTCAGTTCAACAGGCATTTGTTAATCATTTACACTAGAGACTTAATAAATAAAAACTAAAATTAGGTTGTCCTTACCTTTGAGGCACTCACAATCTACTGGGTATAGGGCAGTGAAAACACAATATTGACTCTCCCTCATGAGACTGTGAGGTCCCTGAGGACAGAGACTGTCTTTTGCCTTTTCTTTGTATGGGTAGCTTGGTGGCACAGTGAATAGAGCACCAGGCCTGGAATCAGGAAGATATGACCTCAGACATTTAGTTGTGGCATGTCACTTAACCCTGTTTGCCTCAGTTTCCTCATCTGTAAAATGAAATGAAAAAGGAAATGGCAAACCACTCCAGTATCTTTGCCAGAAAACCCTAAATGTGGTCAAGAAGAGTTGGACACCACTGGATAACAGCAACAAATAAATGCTTATTGACTAATAAATAAATTCAAAATATATAAAAATAAATTCAATTTTGGGAGGGAGAAGAGCATAGACTGATTGGGGAATCAGAAAAGAGTGGAGCATTGAAAGGAGTCTAATATGCCAAGATGCAGAGGTGTTCTGGGCGTTGGGTCTATCTTATGCCAGTAACTTGGAAGTTGGTACTAGATACTGAAATGAAATAAGGCACTTGTAAGTCACTTAATATTCAACAAATGAAGATTTACTTAGCCATAACAGGGAGTGCTATGCACTGAGAACACCATTAGTTGATTGCCTGCCACTTCTGAGTTGCCCAGAGTGGTCCAGAGCAATCCTCCAGCAAAGCATCCAATAGCACCTGGAGCTACTCAATAAAGAATTGATGTTCATCACATATGCCTTTGGTTCAACTGAGCAAATTACATCTTGACAATGGTTTCAAAACCTTTTTAAAGAAAGAATAATATCCAACTTGCATATGGGTGGGGAGGTTAGGGTATTGATTCTGCCATTATAGGTGATGAGAGAGAGCATTCTTGGTAAGAATGAGGACCAGTCCAGGCAAAGGCACTGAGGTGGGAGGTGAAATATTGTGTATGAGGGACAGTGAGTCAATCAATTCAGCTAAAATGTGAATTGTATGCAGGGAATAATATAAAACCCTTTTTATCATCATGATCAAATTCATGAGAATGAAAAGCTTTAGGGTAGAAGGAACATTACCTCAACCCCTTATCTGCTGACACTTTAGTCCTTCAAACGACTTGAAATAGTGAGGGGTGCCCTAAGTCAGGGAAGGAGGGCCAAGTAAAAGGGAAATCCAGTATAATCCAAGTACCATTGATTGAGTCCCTACTTGTAGGCAAGATATAAAAATAACATTGAAACTATTCTTGTCCTCTAAAAGCTTGTCCACTGAAGCATGTAATGTGAATACAAATAAGTAAAAAATAAAGTAATTTAAAATGAGAAGAATTACTAATGATTGGGGAGTATAAGGAAAGGCTTCACAAAGGAGATGGTACCAGAGCGTTACAGTCAACTGGAAATTCTAAGAGGTAAAGATGAGGAGGGAACACATTTTGGGAAGGGATGGGGACAGCCAATATGAGACATAAAGATTTAATACATAAGCAGGAAATAGTGATTCAGGGTAGTTGGAATTGTTCTTGTTGTGTTTGTCCTTCATTCTGGGAGAGGACCATGACACCATGATGATGACATGACTTGCACTTGACTTTGTTTTGAGTGAGGGAGGGCTGTGAAAGGTCAGCAACCTCACTGTCTCTTCCTGAGCCGTCTGGGTCCAGTGGCCAGATATTCATCAGGATGACTGGAGATGGCCCAGGGATGCAATGGCCCTTTTAGGTTAAGGTCTTATCACATTCTCACTTTGAGTGAAATACACCCATTCAATGAACAGGGTTCTTTAAGTTACTCAAAGGATGGCCCCTTTCATAAAAAAAAAAAAAACTGGAAGGGAAGACCCTCAGGGTTCTTGGGTAAAAGAGAAATAATTACTATTTAGTTATTACATCCACTCTGTGCTAGGTGAGTGGGGACTTTTCCAGTCTATGAGCTCCAGAGTGAATTGGGTTTAAGGCTTGATCTTTGAGCAAGAAATGTAGCCAGTAAACCCAAAGAAAAAAAGGCAGCTTTTTTTTTTATTTAACTTTTAACATTTATTTTCACAAAGTTTTGGGTTACAAATTTTCTCCCCTTTTCTTCCCTCCCCCCCCAAACCCAAGCATTCTAATTACCCCTGTGACCAATCTGCTCTCTCTTCTATCCTCCCTCTCTGCCCTTGTCTCCGTCTTCTCTTTTGTCCCGTAGGGACAGATAGCTTTCTTTACCCCTTAACCTGTATTTCTTATTTCCTAGTGGTAAGAACATTACAGTTGATCCTAACACTTTGAGTTCCAACTTCTTTAGCTCCCTCCATCTCCACCCCTTCCCTTTGGAGGACAAGCAATTCAATATAGGCCAAATCTGTGTAGTTTTGCAAATGATTTCCATACTAGTTGTGTTGTATAGGCCTAACTATATTTCCCTCCATCCTATCCTGTCCCCCATTACTTCTATTCTCTTATGATCCTTTCCCTCCCCATGAGTGTCGACCTCGGATTGCATTCTCCTCCCCATGCCCTCCCCTCTATCCTCCCCTCCACCGTGCTTGTGCCCTTGTCCCCCATTCTCCTGTATTGTGAGATAGGTTTTCCTATCAAAATGAGTGTGCATTTTGTTCTTTCCTTTAGTGGAATGTGATGAGAGTAGACCTCATGATTTTCTCTCGCCTCCCCTCTTTATCCCTCCACTAATAAGTCTTTTGCTTACCTCTTTTATGAGAGATAATTTGCCCCATTCAATTTCTCCCTTTCTCCTCCCAATATTTCTCTCTCATTGCTTGATTTCATTTTTTTTTTGAGATATGATCCCATCCTCTTCAATTCACTCTGTGCACTCTGTCTCTATGTATGTGTGCGTGTGTGCATGTGTGTGTGTGTGTACTCCCACCCAGTACCCAGATACTGAAATGTTTCAAGAGTTACAAATATTGTCTTTCCATGTAGGAATGTAAACAGTTCAACTTTAGTAAGTCTCTTATGACTTCTCTTTGCTGTTCACCTTTTCATGGTTCTCTTCATTCTTGTGTTTGAAAGTCAAATTTTCTTTTCAGCTCTGGTCTTTTCATCAAGAAAACCTGAAAATCCTCCATTTCATTGAAAGACCATTTTTTCTCCTGAAGTATTATACTCAGTTTTGCTGGGTAGGTGATTCTTGGTTTTAGTCCTAGTTCCTTTGACTTCTGGAATATCCTATTCCATTCCCTTCGATCCCTTAATGTAGAGGGTGCTAGATCTTGTGTTATCCTGATTGTGTTTCCACAATACTTGAATTGTTTCTTTCTAGCTGCTTGCAATATTTTCTCTTTCACCTGGGAATTCTGGAATTTGGCCACAATGCTCCTAGGAGTTTCTCTTTTTGGATCTCTTTCATGCGGTGTTCTGTGGATTCCTTGAATATTTATTTTGCCCTCTGGTTCTAGAATCTCAGGGCAGTTTTCCTTGATAATTTCATGGAAGATGATGTCTAGGCTCTTCTTTTGATCATGGTTTTCAGGTAGTCCCAGAATTTTTACATTGTCTCTCCTGAATCTATTTTCCAGGTCAGTTGTTTTTCCAATAAGATATTTCACATTATCTTCCATTTTTCCAATCTTCTCGCTATGTTCTGTGATATCTGTCTTTCTCATAAAGTCCTTAGCGTCCATCTGTGCCATTCTAGTTTTGAAAGAACTATTTTCTTCAGTGAGCTTTTGAATCTCCTTTTCCATTTGGCTAATTCTGCTTTTGAAAGCATTTTTCTCCTCATTGGCTTTTTGAACCTCTTTTGCCAATTGAGTTAGGCTAGCTTTCAAGGTGTTAATTTCTTCAACATTTTTTTGGTTCTCCTTTAGCAAGGAGCTGATCTGCTTTTCATGCTTCTCTTTCATCCCTCTCATTTCTCTTCCCAGTTTTTCCTCCACCTCTTTAACTTGATTTTCAAAATTCTTTTTGAGCTCTTCCATGGCCTGAGCCCATTGGGTGGGCTGGGACACAGAATCCTTGATTTCTGTGTCTTTGTCTGATGGTAAGCATTGTTCTTCCTCATCAGAAAGGAAGGGAGGAAATGTCTGTTCTCCAAGGAAGTAGCCATCAATAGTTTTATTTCTTTTCCCTTTTCTGGGCATTCTCCCCAGCCAGTGACTTGACCTCTGAATATTCTCCTCACACCCACCTCGCCTCCTGGTCTTCCCAGCCAGCGTTTGGGGACTGAGTTTCAAATGCTGCTTCCCGCCTTAGGGCTTTTGGCGGGGGCAGGGCTGCTATTCAGTGTGAGAATTAAGTTCAGATGGTCAGGTCAGGGCAGGGCCGCCTCTCAGGCTCAGTTCCCTCAGGGGGTTTATGTACAGACCTTCCACAATGGATCCAGGCTCCCGCCTGCTTGGGGAGCCCCTGTCTGCAGCTGCCTCTCAGCTTCTATCTCCCAGGGGGGCCCGAGCCATGGGTGCACCCCACTCCCCTCTCGACCCGCCAAAGAGACTCTCTCACCGACCCCCGTCACCTGTGGGTGGGGGGGCTTGTGCCGCCGCTGGAGATCCCGTTCCTGAAGCCTGCTCGGATCTGTACCTCTCGGAGCCGCGGCCGACGCAGGTCTGGGCTGGGCTCCGCGTCTGCAGCGCGACGGACCTTTTGCGAGAGGTTTGCAGGTCCCTCTGTGGGTGGAGGGACCCGCGTGGCCACTGGAGATCCCGTCCCCGTAGCCCGCTCGGATCTTTTCCTTACGGTGTCGTGGCCGCTGCAGGGCTGCACTCAGCTCCCAGTCCCGGCGCCCAGTCTGCAGTGTGAAGGACCCCCCGTGAGAGGTTTGCAGGTCTCTCTGGAACAGAAATCTCCCTCGCTCCAATATTCCGTGGTCTCTGGGTGCAGAATTCACCGTGAGTTGGTCCCCTCTAGCTGTTCTGTGGGTTGTGGGTTTGGAGCTATGTGTATGTGAGTCTTTCTACTCCGTCATCTTGGCTCCGCCCCCTCTGATCAAAAAAGGCAGCTTTTGCCCATGGAGTGTACCTTCCCCTGGCTAGAACATGAGAGAAGAAGAGAGGAGAGTTGAGGGTAGGGGAGGAGAGGAGAAGAGCTACTACTCACTCACAGGTTGCATTTGTCCTTTGTTTTCGAAGAAGACCATGACATCAAGATGATGACATGACTTGCAGCTGGCTTTTATTTGAGTGAGAGAGAGCTGTGCAAGGTCGCCAATCTCACTTTCTTCTCCTCGGGTGGTCAGAATATAGAGCACATCAAAGGGCATAATATGAGATAAGTATGGGAAAGCAGGTGGGACCAGATTGTGGGGGGTGCTTTAAAATCATGCCAAGGAGTTCATATTTTACGCTTAAAAGCAATAGGGAGTCACTGAAGGTTCTTGGGGGGAGGGGTGACATGGTCAGACATACATTAGAAGGATTACTTCACAGGTGAGTGAAGGATGGGTTGATGAGGGAAGACTCCATGTGGGTGGAGAGAAGAAGACAGATTCAAGAGATACTATGGCAGTAGGGTCGGCAAGTCTTGACAGCTGTCTGGATATGGAGGATGGAACAAGAGAAATGAAAGAATGAAGAATATTGTCATAATGTCAAATGTTACATGATCAGTGTCAGATCATCTAAGTCTTCCTCTGTTTTTCTTTTCTGCATCCTTCATATTCATCATTTCTGATGTCATAATAATATGCTATTATATTTGCATGCCATAGTTTGTTTAGCCATTCCTCTAGTTGATAGCCTCTTATTTTGTTTTCAGTTCTTTCCTATGACCAAAAACATTGATATAAATATTCACATACGTATGTTGATCTGATTTTGCTGGCATATATGTGTGTATTTATTTATTTCAAGGATGAACTTCTGTGGGAGGGAGTCTTGGTTAGCAGGTAGTAGCAGATATGCAAAGTATCAGTTTGAATCATTATTAATGCCCAGAAAATGAAAAGAGCAGGCAAAGGCACAAATACAGCAGTTGTATATAGTACCTTGTGGGGGTGGGAGTGTGTATGAGAGGGGAAAGAAGGGAAGGAGAGAAGAGGAGGGAAGGGAAGGAAGCAAGAGAGGAGAGAGAGACGAGAGAGAGAAGGAGAGAGAGAGAAAGGAAGGAAGGAAGGAAGGAAGGAAGGAAGGAAGGAAGGAAGGAAGGAAGGAAGGAAGGAAGGAAGGAAGGAAGAAAGGGAGGAAGGGAGGGAGGGAGGGAGGGAGGAAGGGAGGAAGGGAGGAAGGGAGGAAGGAAGGAAGGAAGGCCAACCTTTTGGTCTTATTCTGCACCCCCAAAAATGTGTCAATTTTGGTAAGCTCGAGTCTCAGAATTACTACTTTTCTCCTCAAGGTTCTAGGGGTAACCCTGAGGGTTAAAGAGCTTTCTAATATCTAAACAGTAACAGAGATTTGCCAAGAACAAATTAGATTCATCAAAGGCAGGCAGGTTTACGACTGTACAAAAACACCAGCCTTTGGAACCTGGCAAAGAACGTCATCAAAGGGGAAAGTCATGAGGATTCTAAAAAATACTTCTATGAGCCAGGAGCTATGAGTTAGCTTTTGACCATATGTGCTTTCTAAGCCTGATTTTACTGTCTCCTTGACCCTGCATGTACTCGTAGGAGAGGGTATCTTAGACATTTGGGAGGAGTGTTTTGAACCAACTGTTCTTAGTATATGATGTCAATAAATACCCTAAAAGTTAATTAACTAAGATTGACTAATTGGCAATCAAAGGGGAGTATACTGAATAGGAATCTCATAAGTAATACTATTAGAACACACACATTATGTGTATACAAATACACACATTACTTACACATACACACAATTACATATATACACGTATATACATATTATGTACATTGCATATGCACTCATATAGTTACATATATACATACAAGATACTTCTTAAAAATAAAACTAGATGTAAAAGAAATTCAGCGAATGTCTAAACAGAACTAAACACTGTAACCTGGTGCTTGTTAGTGTCGGCTGCACTCACAATAACTTCTTGTGTCAAGGATGAATCCAGTTTTGGAAGCCTAGGTGACTGGAAGGACCATGAGAAGAGGGAAGTCTGGAGGGAAGATTAGGGAGGAAGGTAATGAATGGATTCTGTTTGGGATGTGGTGGGTTTGAGATGCCCACAGAACTTCCAAGAATTGATACAGGAAATAGAAAAGTACCCAAATGACTGTATATTCTAGTGGAAGGAGCCCTGACGAGGGCAGGGGGCAAAGGACTTGAATTAGTCTCCTGCAAACTTAAACAAGTTACTTGCCATCTCTATGACTCCTCTATAAAAAGTAAGTTGGACTAGATGATGCCTAAAATCTTTCCATCTTCAGCTATTTTTAGTTTTTCCCTGTGGGTAGACTTCCTAGGCTTGTACTCAGGTACCCCCTCACTTCTTTTGTCACTAGTTTAGAAATACTGAACAATACTGTGAAGTGAAAGGAGAAATCCAGGCAATCGAAAAAAAGGTCAAAGGACCATCTTGTCGAAGTGTTAGATTAGTGCATTATAGCTATAAGAGGCTGGAAAAACTTCTGAGCTCAGCCCAAATTAAAATGTAATTGGAAAATGTTTACCAAAATAAAACTACAATGCAACACAGATAATGCTAAGTTTGTGGTTTTCTAAGTCATTATGCACCTGGGCAGCAGGAATCCAGTTTCTGTTTGAGTTTGATACCACCGCCTTGGATAGCTAGGTGGCTCAGTGGGTAGCACTCCAGGTCTGGAGTCAGAAAAACTCAGTTCAAATCATCTTTCAGACATTTCTTAGCTATGTGATCCTGGGCAAGTCACTTCATCCTCTTTGCCTTGGTTTTCTTATTTGTAAAATGAACTGGAGAAGGAAACCAGTATCTTTGCCAAGAAAACCCCAAGTGGGGTCACAAAGAATTGGACATGACTTAAAATAATTCAGAAAAGCCACCACTCCCTTAGATAAATTTGAGCCCAAATATTCTCAGTTTATAGATGTCCACAGCCAAGGCAGTGAGAGAGAGGAAGGGGGCGAAGCTACCGTCTAGATCTCTCTAGGACTCTAAGGCACTGACTTGTGAATACAGAGCTCAAAGGGACATTGGAGGGAAATTTGTCAAAATCAATCATTTTATAGATAAGGAAACTGAGATACTGGAAGCTTAAGTGATTTTCTCAGGGTCACGTAACGGGCATCAGAATCAGGATTTGAACTCATAGCCTCTGACTCCTGAGTCAATGACCTCTCCTCCATACGATTCTATTTCATTACTCTTTGTCATTCTATTGTGATTCCTTTAAAGATCAAGACTTTAATTTCTTATCAGACCTGTGCATACACAAGTGTTACATTTGCTCATCTATTAGTGATGAAGGCAACTTAGACAGAGGAACAGACCCCTAGGAAGACTCGGGTTCAAGTCTTGCCCCTGTGACTGCAGCAAATAATTTCTCTCTGCACCTCAAGGTTCTCTTCTGGAGATGATGATTATCCCTCCCTCACAGGTCAGTTGGGAAGCTTAATTGGGACAATGTCTACAAGGTGCTTTTTTGAAGCTAGATATAAATATGGGCTTTTATTATTATAAACCTACTAAGCTTAGAGTACTATGTGGGATCACAGATCAGGAGCCTGAAAGGAACTCAAAGATCGTCTGATCTGATGTTCTCATTTTACAGATGAGGACACTGAGGTTTAGGTAAGATAGATGATTTGCCCAAGATCACACAGGGAAATGTCAGAGGCAGGATTCGACCTAGATCCTCATTCTGTCTTACTTCTGTATAAAAATATTCATTATTATTGTAATTATTTTGAGATAGTCAGTGTTAAGTGACTTGCCCAGGGTCACCCAGCTACTAAGTGTCTGAGGTCAGATTGGAACTCATTTGCTCCTGACTCCAGCTGCCCCCAATTATTATTGTTCATGTTGTTACTACTGTTATAATTACAGAGGCAGTGCTTCCTGGGGGCTGAACAGCTGAATTTAATTCATAAATATTCAATTCAAACCTTGACTTCACTCTCCTGATTGGTGACTGCTTCTCCCAGTCAAAGACATTATTTGCCTCACTCTCAGCTCTAGCCATTTCCTCCTCTCCAGCCATCTTGTGTACTCTTTCCTTCTTCTCTCCCTAATTCTGGAACTCTGCCATTTTTCCTAGATAGGGTTGGTCAGTCTACTCCCGTAGACCCATTCTCCATCCCTGGAACAAAGTGCTTCAACCAGGCTTTTTATAGTCTCCCCCCACCAGGACATAAGCTCCTTGAGGGCAGGGGCTGTCTTTGCTTTTTGGATTTGTATCTCCAAAACTTATTAATTTTTCATTCACTAATTCATTCAATCATATCACCTCTCTTAACCATGCTTTCATCATAACTCAAAAGGGGATACCAATAGAATGTGAGGTAAAAATAAGTCTAGAGCTAGAAGATCCTCTACTCAAACTCTTTCTTTTTCCAGATGAGGAAAATAAGACCCACAGAATAAAAGTGGTTGATTTATGTTTGCTCAGTAAGGGTTGAAGCCAAGATTTGAACCCAGGTACTTTGACTCCAGAGACAGTGCTCTTTCCAATGTATCATGTGGGATATTCTCCTCCCAGTATCTTTGCGAGGATCAATTGAATTGACATGTCTAAAGTCCTTTCTAAATCTTAAAACACTGTGTAAATGTCAGCTTTTATTATTATGAAACCCTACCAGACACAACTCTTTACCTCCTGCCTATTTGAAACCCCTGACCTGCAGTCTGGCGGCAAATTCTGGGCTACTTGGTGAGAAGAGAAACAGAGGTCCTCCCCTCCTCCCCAGAATCTGTGCAGATGGTCAGCCAAGCATCTTGCATATTCAAAATGTGGCCAGAGGAAATCATGAGCATGGAAGGTTATTGTGCTCACATGAGACAACTCTGAGACAGGGGGAATTAAACAGTGAAACCTCACTAAGCTAGCTGAAAAGGAAATCTCTCAGAATAAAATCACATCAGCATCAACGACTGTGATATCTAAGTCTCTGGATCACTCGATTCTTTTTTCTGGCAATTTTTTATATGTCTGTTTGTATGCAGTGACCACACCTGAAATGGTTTCTTTCTCTTTCAATGAGAATGTCTTTTCCCCATAAAATATAGAATAGTGACAAAATCTCAGAGTTAGAAGGAAACCCAGTGGTCCTCAAGTCTCACCCTTACAGCGGTCCTCTCCAAGGAGCCATCTCTTGGCCTCTTCCAAGAGAGGAAATTCCAGCAAGATGGCCTCCCTCATTGGCCCATCCCAGCTGGGGACCTCTCTGACTGGTCGGAAGTATTTATAACTTGGACTCATTTCTCTTAATTTGGCTTTCTGAGAACAAGCAAAACAAGACTGTTCCCTGAGCCTCTGTCTGGTCAAGACAGTCAACAAAATAAGCATTTATTAGGCACCTACTATGTTCCAGGCTAAGCCTGGGGATGCAAACATAACCAAACACACAATTCCTGTCCCCCTCAAGGAGTTACACGCAAATGGAAGGATAACAATAGTGATAGACATATATATTCATATACATAGAGAGAAGGGGAAAAATGGGGACAGAGTGGGGGGAGGGGAGAGACAGAAGGGGGAAGGGAGAGAGGGAAAGGAGAAAAGAGAGGGAGGGAGAGAGAGGGAGAGGGAGAGGGAGAGGGAGGGAGAGGGAGAGGGAGGGAGAGGGAGAGGGAGAGGGAGGGAGAGGGAGAGGGAGAGGGAGAGGGGGAGGGGGAGGGGGAAGGGGAGGGGGAGGGGGAGAGGGAGAGGGAGAGAGAGAGAAAGGGAGGGAGGGAGAGGGAGAGGGAGAGGGAGAGGGGGAAGGGGAGGGAGAGAGGGAGAGGGAGAGGGAGGGAGGGAGAGGGAGGGAGGGAGAGGGAGAGGGAGGGAGGGAGAGGGAGAGAGGGAGAGGGAGAGGGAGGGAGGGAGAGGGAGGGAGGGAGAGGGAGAGGGAGGGAGGGAGAGGGAGAGGGAGTTCCTCCTCCATGTCAGGCACTGTGCTAAGTGCTACATTCGTAGAATTTAACATCAGCTTTACTCATGTTGTGCTTGTTATTGTTTGCTCATTTTTAGTCATATCTGACCCTTTGTGATCCCATTTGGGATTTTCTTGGCAAAGGCACTCACTGGAGTGGTTTGTCATTTCCTTCTCCAGCTCATTTAACAGATGAGGAAACTGAGGCAAACAGGGTGAAGTGACTTACCCTGGTCACATAGCTAGTAAGTGTCTGCAGCCAGATTTGAACTCAGATCCCCCTGACTATAAGGCTAGTACTCTATCTACTGTGCCATCTAGCTGCCCTTGCTTTACTCGTAGTGGATACTTAATAAATTCCTATTAAATGTACACAGTTGGAGCTCAGTCCTTCTACCAGAAGGGATATTAAATATCATGTAATTCATCCCCCCATTTACAGATGAGGACTCTGAGATCAATTAAGATTAAACAATTTACAAAGTCACCATTTAGCAAATAGTAAAACCAGAGTTTGAACTCAGATCTTTGAACAAGAGAACATTCCTAGCACCTGCTCAAACTTGGTTCAGCTTGCCTCTTTGTGTGAATTGAAAATTGCCAATTTTAAACCTATGGAAACTTCTGGGGGAAGAATGTAGCCCAGGAGGGGTTTTCTCATTCTCAATGAATCTATTCATTCTCCCTGAAATTCTTCTGGGCAAAAGCCAATGAGAACTTTTCTTACAAAGAAAATCTCTCCTGCCCCAGCTCAGCTTTGAACTGGAATTCAGGATGAGAGAAAGGGGGTCATAGTCTTCTTTCTGGAGGAGTCTTGCTGCCAGCAATGGGTCCCAGGCCAAAATCTTTAGGCTTATGTTCAGGAAAATGGCTGATGGAAGGAGCTCATGGAGCAGCGGGTGATCTGCTCTTTCTCACCGAGTTATCCTCCCTTTCCAGACAGAGCAAAACCTTTCAGATGGAGGCTTTCCATTAATTTGTCCCAAAACTTCCCATGAATGAATGAATGAAGAATGAATGAATGGCTAAAAAAATTTACTAAGAGCTTACTAAGTACAAAGCACTGTGCTGATGAGCTTTCAAACTAACAGGCTGATATTGGTCCTTCACTGCCTCGCTCACCCAGCTTCATGTCATATTTGACTTCTCTTTAAGCTACAATAATTTAAAGAAAGGTGTGATGGTGGGAGGTAGGGTTAGAAGAACATAAATAAGGAGAATTATAATCCCGGTTTGTTACCCATGTAACCTCTTTCCCAAAGCCCACACATCTTACTCCCCTTCTACTCCATTCTCTAGCCAAACTGGTCTGCTTCTTCTTCCTGGAGCATGATGTTCTATATCCATCTCCTGTCTCCATTTGAACCCTTTACCTAGAATCTGCTCTGTCCACACTATTACCTCTTAGAATCCCAACTAGCTTCCATGCTCACCTCAGAAGCCACCTCTTAATAGATGACTTTCTTGACCCCCAAGTTGTTGTTAGTACACACCTCCCAAATTACTTTGATCCAGTCATGTCTGCCTGAACTGTGGGTTCTTGTCCTCATTCTCCTGTAACTCCATCTCAAGACCTCTGCCCAACACACTGGAGCTGTCCCCCTCTGTTGTGCGTCTTAGATTGCTGGAATAAAGAATGCCACCCATGGACCTTCCCTCCACTGGCCTTTCCTCCTCTTACCAAGAGGTCAGCCCTTTTTCTTAGTACATTGACCTGATGACATTTTAGGGAACTCTACATTGTTCTTTTGACCTTACAGAATGTCCTTGCCCCTCCCCTTGGGACATCAATTGAGCCTTATCATTTATATAGATTTTGCAAAATGCCTCTCAATTTCAGAAGAAAACTTACAGGAGATGTCCATCTTCCTGCCTCATTATCACAGCCAGTCAGCTTCCCCCTGCCAGGCTTTGGGCTGAATTTTTCCAGCTGTAGTTTTCTATAACACTTGGCACAGCATGGGGCATGTTTAATGTCCTGAGTTTCATCTTCCTCTTTGCAAATGTGAAACCTAGAAATGCAGGTAGAAACAGGGCCATGGAGGCAGTGACTAGAGACTTTATTAGAGCCTGGCTTCTGCAGTGTTTGTAGCATCTAAAGAAGAGCTCTGGCTTCCTTTTCAGGGGTTTCTTTGTTTATGTTTAAGTCTTAAATCAATTACTCAATCCACAATCGCTTATTAAGTACTTACTAAGTACTGGGTGCTGTGCTAAATAAACAGCAGATCCAAAGAAAATGCGAAAACAATCCCTGCCTTCAAGGAACTTATATTCTAAATGAAGACTCGCACATATGTATGTAGATGTGTATATATGAATGTATGTATGTAAACACATATGAATATATAATGTATATATAGAAAGTAACCTCAGAAAAGGAGGCATGAATAGCTGGTGGAACCAGGAAAAAAGCCATCTCCAATTCAAAAAAATATGTCACTTAAGCTAAGTCTTAAAGGAAGCCAGTGATTATAAGAGATAGAACTTAGGAGGGATTGCATTTCATATGTGGGAGGCAGATAGGACAAAAGCACAGAGACAGGAGATGGAAGATAGCAAAATAGAGTAGAGGGTGGCAGCCAGATGGTGCAGTGGGTAGGGCATTTTTCCTGGAGTTAGGAAGTTCTGAATTCAAATTTGGTCTAAAGCTGTATAACCCTAAAAATCATTTAACCACCACCTGCCTCAATTTCCTTATTTGTGAAAAGGGGTTGATAATAATCGTATCTATCTCCTCTGATGGTTGTGAAGATAAAATGAGATAATATTTATAAAGAACTTTGCAGACCTTAGAACATTATATAAATGGTGGCTATTATTATTTGTATCATTAATAATAATAAATCTTCATCTAGAGCCAGAAAACTCTGAGCCTGAATTCTGTCTCAGATATTTACTGCTGTGTAAGACTGGGCAAGTCACTTAATCGCAGTTTGCCTCAGTTTCCTCATCTGTAA